>NC_080550.1:2530000-2720000 GCF_028640845.1 Ahaetulla prasina
GAATTGATAGGCGGCGTCAACAGAAGGAAGGGAGGGGCAGGCCTGGATAGGTGCTGAGTCATGGAGCCACACCCCATGGCCTATATAAAGGATCTGCTTTCTGGCAGTCTCTGAGTCAGGCAAAGTCTACCTTATCTTGCTGAAGTCACTTTCTGGTCTCCTGCCTGCCCTGAGAACTTTGCTAGGACTTTGGCAGAGCTGCAGAGGCTTTCCACTGATTCGGATTTCCCTGACCCGGCCGTCAGCGGAGGAGTGGGACACGACAACCTGTTTTCCTTTTACCACTAACTCTTCCCAACGTAATTGCTTTCTCCAGTGAATTCCCTTACATGACATGGCCAAAATAAGCAAGACATCGTTTTGTGATTTTGGACCACGTAAGCCCAAGTCAAATCCAGCTTCGGTCGTAGAACCTCAGGAGTGATTTTGACCAATCATCTCTCTTAGCCCTATACCACAGGATTGTTGTTATGGGGAGGAGTAAATGCTATGAAATTGTTCTTCGGGAAAAATGGGAGAGAAACTAAATGCATGATCTCAGCTCAATGGACCATGTTAGGAATAGATTGTCATGGAGAAAATCTATATGGTCCCTAGGAGTCAAAAATGTCTTGATGGTACATTATCCATCTGTCTGTTCCTCCATTTTTTTTGGTCTTTTAATGACCCCATAATCTCTTGCATCGGGATGGAGTTGGGGCAACTGAATGGAGCTGAGTGTTTACTGACCGGATGTCCTTCCTGTCGCCAATGCAGAGTTCACAGCAGATATTTGCTCATTGTGCCCAGAGAGAGAAATATCTGCTGCTACCTAGGATCGAACTCACAGTCTCCTGTCCATCCATCCAGGAACTATATTAAAGCCTTCTGCCTCAACAAAAGGATATGCAGAATTTTACGACTGTGAACAAGGAACCAACATTGTTTTGAAATCCTGCTGCTGTGAACTGCAATTCTGGCTGATGGACCAGCTCCTAGAATTGCTTTGTAAGGACAGTAGTAGACAGACGGAACAATTTGAGTGGCTGCTCAAAATGAAGATATTCAGCCAATCTTGTCCTTGAATGGCCTCTCAGAAGAGACAGACATTTGCAAGGTATTCTGGAGAGCATTAGCTCAGAATGGTCTCCGTTTATCTTTGTAGCTCTGAAAGGCAATAGCACCAAGGTTAATTTCCAAGGATCTGCCTCCCTCTGCTGAACAGAATTGAAACTACTGGCAGGTGGCGTTGGCTTTGCTCATGGATTAAAGTAAAAGTAGGAGAAGGCACACAAAATATGGGCTAGGAGGAGAAGGAAGCAAAGAAAATAAATTCGCTGCAGAAAGAACCGACTTTGTGTTCTATCTCACGTTAATTATATTAGCATCAAATAACTATCCTGAGAAGTCTGACTCCTCCTCCTCCTCCTCCTCCTCCTCCTCCTCCTCCTCCTCCTCCTCCTCCTCCTCCTCCTCTTCTTCTTCTTCTTCTTCTTCTTCTTCTTCTTCTTCTTCTTCTTCTTCTTCTTCTTCTTCTTCTTCTTCTTCTTCTCCCCTCCCCTCCCTCCTCCTCCCCTCCCCTCCCCTGCCCCTGCTCTTCCTCTTCCTCTTCCTCTTCCTCTTCCTCTTCCTCTTCTTCTTCTTCTTCTTCTTCTTCTTCTTCTTCTCCTCCTCTTCCTCCTCTTCCTCCTCCTCCTTTTCCTCCTCCTCCTCCTCCTCTCTCATCTCTCTCCTCCTCCTCCTCCCATTTCCACGTAGACTCTATTTTGCAGAATGAAATGACACGATGAGTTTGAGTCCTGAATGACTGCAAGAAGGTGCTTTGACACACAGCAGAGCTAACAGATTAGTGCAGGCACTTTGATTCCACTGAGATCCTCCCAGCTGCTTCTTTCAGTTGGGGAAGATAGGAAGGTTTTACGACTGTCCACATCCTGGGGAATGTGCCCCCATGGTCTCTAGAGGAAAAGATCATGGCGGACTTTGCAGGCTTGGAGGAAAAGGCCAACCTTGGTTCAAGCGATTAAGAGAAGAATGCCAGCACATTCCAAGTAGAGGAAGGAGGCTATGAGAAACAGTGGGTTGTGGCCCTACAGCACTTTCAGACAAAGATCAAAGTTCCTCTCCCTTCATTTCAGAGGAACAAAGCAGGAAGAGAGTAAAAGCATGGATTGCAAGAAGGATGGTGAGGATGATAACAAATTAAGAATGACATCTGCCTTGAAGAACCTCAACTGCTACATTTTATGACTATTATTGAATGATAGGCCTGCATTGCAAACACACACGGTCGGTCTGTTGGATGGATAGAATCTGAGATACTCCTAAGGCTTCTCTTTATGCTTCACCTTCTCCTTATTTTCCTTGTGCTTCGTCATAAAGTGTTGTTACGGTACAGGAACCAGTCCTGTAATTCTGACGATGAAGATAAATAGGAAGACAATTCAAATTGTTAAAAAAGCCAATGCAATCCTAAACTGCATTAGCAGAGGGATACAATGAAGATCAAGGGAGGTACTAATGCCACTCTATAAAGCCTTAGTAAGACTACACCTAGAGTACTGCATCCAGTTTTGGTCAACGCACTGTAAAAAAGATGTTGAGACTCTAGAAAGAGTGCAAAGAAGAGCAACCAGGATGATGAGGGGACTAGAGACTAAAACATACGAAGAACGGTTGCAGGAACTAACCATGGCTAGTCTAGTGAAGAGAAGGACCAGGGGAGACATGATAGCAGTCTTCCAATATTTGAGGAGCTGCCACAGAGCAGAGGGGGTTAAGATATTTTCCAAACCACCCCGAAGGCCAGACAAGGAATAATGGATGGAAACTGATCAAGGAGAGATTCAACTTAGAAATAAGGATAATTTTTCTGACAGTGAGAACAATCAATCAACGGAACAGATTGTCTTCAGAAATTGTGGGAGCTTCATCACTGGAAGCTTTCAATCAGAGATTGGACTGTCATTTGTCAGAAATGGTGTAGGGTCTACTGCTTGGGTGGGGGGGTTATACTAGATGGACCTACAAGGTCCCTTCCAACACTGTCAATCTGTAAGTAGATGGGAGAAGACCTCTTCTTTGTATCAGGGTCATTGAAAGCCTTTCGTCCACAGGATCCTAAAAAAAAAAAATGGAGCACCCACATGACCCCCCCCAAATATCCCCTTTGCACAGCTGAAGAAGCAGAGTCCCATTATCTGCCCCTCTAGCGTTAACTGTGGTCCTTGAACAGGAAGGATAGAAACCAGAAGAATCCATGGAAGAGATAAAGAGGATATGTTCCCCAGGAGAGGGGAAAGGTCACCGAGTTGTAAAAAATGGCCTTTGCTACAAAAACTGGAGCCCCACCAGAATCTGGGAGTTCACAACTTCCGACCTGGTGGCTTTGCTCTTTCCTCAAAAACCCCATTAATGCCTTTGACCAATAAATTCCCTCACGAGAGGATCGTCTCTTTCCTTCCCACCCCCAAGAAACTCTTAGCATTATTTCTCGTCTCATTTCAACCTAAAGTGTGCACGTGTTGCATGGGGGCCTAAATGTGAAAACAGAAGGAAATGGAGAGCTGGCCAAAGGCTGCCTTGTTTCCCTTCAAAACTCACCAAGGTTGACTTGTTAGAGGAAAGCTAGTCTATGCCCTTTGATGCCTTGAGGTTGGGTTGGATCCAAGAGTCTGCTTTCCTTCAAGCGCCTAGAGATTCTGCAGGTTGCTTTCACAAACAGGCTCTGGAGAAGCCACGGTGGGCAGACTCTTTACTTTTCCAGACAGACTTGGCCTAACAAGAAATGCTCAGATAGAGGACTTTGTAAACATGGCAGGGCCAAATAAGAACGCTCAATCCAGCGATAGGATCCTGATTTTGACCAGGATGGTGTTTGGGAACCAAGCATCTCCTTGGTTTCAAGGATTATTTCCAGTCTCCACTCAACAGTACGTTTTGACTAAAACAGGATGCTGTTGACTGTTCCAGAGCTTGAGTCGCTCACCAATGGCCAAGTTCTTGAAGAAGTAGATGAAGATCACAGATTTTAATCTACAAAAATGGTTGGCAAGTGGAATGCCAGAAGATCTGTCTAGTCTAGTTTGAGCTTCCAGCTCAGTAAAACCTTCATCGGTGATCTCTCTCAGTGGTGAACTTGGCTTGAAATCAGAAATAAGATTTTATTCAGTGTTAGGATATTGAATTTAGTAGCTGCCACAGTTGTATGGGTAGCCCTTGACTCAACGACCACCATGCAGCCCCAAATTTCGGTTGTTGAGTGAGACATTCGTTAAGTGAGTTTTGCCCCATTTTGCGACTTTTCTTGCCACAGTTGCTAAGCTCCCTTTCGACTCTATTACTGTTACCTCTGTTCCAAGGCTGAATTCACTCCTAACCCAACCCCAGTATCTTTTGTTGTTGTTGATGTTTAAATCATGGCTTGTTGAAACCACAGTTGTCAACTCCCACTTCAAGCTAAGCCATCATGGTGAGTTCATCCACCACCCGAAGCCCCAAACACATAAACCACATTACACGTTCAGTGTTATGACTGAACCACATGTCAATATTTGGCAAAGGAGAGAAAGAGAGGAGGGGGAAGGGAGGGAGGGAAGGAGAGAGAGAGAGAGAGAGAGAGAGAGAGAGAGAGAGAGAGGGAGGTATGGAGAGAAATACTCATAAAGACCCATAACATAACAAAAATAATATAACGTAACATTACATTATATTGCTGTCCCGTTGAAGAAACCCATCACGTACCGTATTTATAATGCAAATATTACATGCCTCTCTGTAGCATATGATATTTCCTCTCTCTTCCCTCCCCCCTTTGTATGGATGGCTTGTTCCCCGTCTCCCCATAAACTCCATTTTGAGGGGGGGGGGATGAGGGTGGAGGGGACGCATTTTAACTCAGGAGCTGAAAAAGCCCATTCTTGGTAGGTATTTACTGCCTGTCGGGGGTTTCCGAAACATTGCCCAGCAACCGACTGAATTTCTTTCAAGGGTTCCTTTCTGCAGAGTAATTGGAGAAGGATGGAGTACTTCAGCTGGCCCAAAGCTCTAGGACAAGCCTCGCTCAGAAAGCAACTTCTGTTCGTTTGTTTGGCCGAAAGACCCTTCTCTAATAAGGACCTGGAAGGGATCCAGACCCAGTTGGGAAAGAGAAAACCGAATCGAGGCTTTCTGTATCCCGCTAGGCCAACTTCTGAACCCTACCTGTTTATCGGGAAAGGAATGTTGGGTTTTTTCTCCCCCTCTGGGCTGCTCCAGCTTATCCTTGTCTCTTCGCCGTTTGGTGCCAGAGCCTCGGGTTCTCCAAATGTGCTGATTTCCCCTGGCAAAACGGCATTTCAAGCCGTACTTATCTCTAGCTTTTCCTGCCAAACCCACCACTCGCTAGTGCCTGTTGAGGTTTGAAATTCTACACGCCCGAGGTTCTGGGGAACTCAATTTCTATAATGTACCAAGAAAACATTAAGGAGTAATGGCAGTGAAAAGCATAACGAAACGTATTTTCCGGATGGGAAGGAAAATGTATATTCTGAAGCTGAGATTTGGCACAACGCGCTATTAGATCTAAAGAAAGCGGATTACTTATTTGGCTCCTCTGACTTTCCAGATAAGAGCACAGTGGCTGCGATCCCTGCCTTTGAAGTTTACCGAGTTCCCAGACTGCCAGCGTTTTCTTCCTCCTCTTATCCTCTAAATGGTTGGGTCTTTGAATCTAAAATTAAAAAAAAGGACAAACTGATGAACAAGGATAACAAACTGAATGTTTTGCTGTGGTTGCAGAATGCAAGCAAGCGATTTGCAGAAGCCGCGATAAGACCACGCGACCATCTGTGGTAAAATCTGGATTTTACCACAGATACATTTACGTTTTCCATCTCACAACAGCCAACAAGATGTCTTCGGAGAGTTCATCAACAGCTATCTCCTGTTTTTGGACACGGTTGCTACATCTTGTTCCATATCATTTGGACCAGAGGTGGGTTTCAGGAGGTTCTGACCAGTTCTGGAGAACCGGTAGTGGAAATTTTGAGTAGTTCGGAGAACCAGTAAACACCACCTCTGACTGGCCCCACCCCATTGCCTCCCAATTCCCATCTGATTGGGAGGAAATGGGGATTTTGCAGTAACCTTCCCCTGGAGTGGGGAGGGAAGGGAGATTTTATAGTATCCTTCCCCTGCTACGCCCTCCAAGCCACACCCACAGAACCAGTAGTAAAAAAATTTGAAACTCACCATTGGTCTGGGTGTATCAGAGGTGGGGTTCTTACCAGTTCGGAAGAACCGGTAGTGGAAATTTTGAGTAGTTCGGAGAACTAGTAAACACCACCTCTGACTGGCCCCACCCCATCTATTCTCTGCCTCCCGAGTCCCATCTGATTGGGAGGAAATGGGGATTTTGCAGTATCCTTCCCCTGGAGTGGGGTGGGAATGGAGATTTCACAGTATCCTTCTCCTGCCACACCCACCAAGCCACACCCACAGAACTGGTAGTAAAATTTTTTGAAACCCACCACTGATTTGGACCCGTCTCTGTTTCCTTTGATACCCTTTGACTACAGTCAAAGTAGAAGTTGTAAGCATAACTTCAGGTTCTGTAAGTTGCACCTGCATTCAAAGGCAGCTGCACTCTAAATGTATTTGTGGGAAGGGCGTGTCAACCTTTTGCCGGTAGACCAGATAGGAAACGTGATCAAATAAGCTATTTCTATGGCAAAGTGACATTAACAGAATCTCGCAAGACTGAAATCCCAATTCTCCTGCTGTCTCCTTTACAGCCCCCCCCCAAAAAAAACCCGAGGGAGGGTTTCTTTCTGACTTTCTTTCTCCACCCACTTTGCAGCTGTGGGCTATGCAGCTTCTTATCTGACCGATTCCGTGGCAGCATCTTTCAGCTCAGTTTTCTAAGGTCTTCCCCAAATGCCATTATGGGGGTATATTTGAAAGGGTCAACCAGGTTGATTTTGAGTTTTTCTTTCAATGTTCGTTAAGACCTCATTTCTGAAGAAGTAAAGACGTTATCTAGTTGCGTCAAGAAACACCTGCAAGAAAACAACCAAGCCCAGAGACCACCAAAGACCCCACAGTCCTCCTCCTCCCCCCTCCCCCCTCCCCCCTCTCCTCTTTTCTAGTACTGATCCTCCTCCTCCTCTCCACCTACCCCACTCCCTTCTAGTACCAATGACATTACCTACTTTGGGTCATGAAACATCTGCAAGAAAACCACCAAGCTCAGAGAGCATCAAGGGCCCTACCTTACTCCTCCTCCTCCTTTCTGCATACCCCATTTCCTTTTCGCACTGATGCTATTGCCTAGTTGGGTCAAGAAACATCTGTAAGAAAACAACCAAGCTCAAATAAAACCAAGTACCCCACAGTCGTCCTCGTTGTCCTCTTCCCCCTCCCCATATACTTCACTCCCTTCTAGCACTGATGATATTACCTAGTTGGGTCATGAAACATCTGCAAGGAAATCACCAAGCTCAGAAAGCATCAAGGACCCTACATTATTCCTCCTCCTCCTCCTCCTCCTCCTCCTCCTCCTCCTCCTCCTCCTCCTCCTCCTCCCCCACCCCACATACCTCACTCCCTTCTACCACTGATGATATTATCTAGCTGGGTCAAGAAACATCTATAAGCCATCAAGGTTAGAGAGCACCGTTCAGTGTGTCTCCTTGCAGGCCACTATAGAAGAGGGGAAGTTGGAAGCCATAAAGACAGTGATGCTATAGATTCTAGACATGGCAACCCCTGGAAGATGGACAAACCTGCTTCCTCCAGTGAACATATTTCCTAGCTTCCCCACCCCCAACATTACCCATGCTTCATTTTGCTGCTTCATCCCCAATGTTTAGACAACCCACCATAAGTGGTTCCAGAGGAGGAGCATTCATATGGGAACATCTTGTTCAATTTCTGCTCTACTTTAACACGTTGCTCAGGAGAATTGGAGAAGCCTCTGCAGTTGCCAGTCAGGGAGCGAAGGACAGGACTTCACTGCTGAAGTTCAGACAAAACTATTTGGAGGCCAAGCCAAAAGAAACAGTTGAGGGAAAAGCGATTCCCAGAGAGATTCATAAGAGGAGATGTGTTAAAGGTTCAGCCGGGTCTCTATTTACTTATCATTTGGAGGGAGCAAATACTTGGTGTGAACTGTCATTCTGTCCCGGTGACAGATGGTGGTGGAACCGCTGTCCGAGTCTCGGCACATCTGGCTAGTTTTCTTTGAATGTTGGCAAGTCTCTTCTCAGGCCTGGAGCATCTCCTGAGGAGGAGGAGGGGGAAGGGGAGGGGGAGGAAGAAGAGGCGGGGAGGAAGAGGAGGAGGTGGTGGAGGAGGAGAAAAAGATAATCAGATTCTGAAAAAGTACAGTATATTCTACTTAGCATTATTTGTCTTTGTTGTCCGGGATTATAAAAATCTTCCTTTTGTGAACATGTCAGGTTGATTTGCCCTGATGATGTTATCTACTTGGGTAATGAAACATCTGCAAGCAAAGAACCAAACTCAGAAAGTACCAAGGACTCCAAAGACTTGTATGTTGGTTATAATACCTAAAACAGTCGTTGCCGAAGAGATTGCTTTAGAACAAAAACAAAGGAAACATCCCTATGGGTCCATCCCTCACTTCTGTACTTAAATGGTCCCATAAATGTGCTCTTGAATTGTGCCAATTACCCCTGGAGAGTTTGTGTAAATGTTTGAAGGAGGACCTCCGTGGATATATCTTTCTCAACTTCGTTTTCTATGCATGACCTTCCTGGCTTCTTTTCTCCTTTGCGTACCCACCAGTGGGGAAATCCAATTTTTTTTACTACCGGTTCTGTGGGCGTGGCTTGGTGGGTGTGGTGTGGCTTGGTGGGCATGGCAGGGAAAGGATACTGCAAAATCCCCATTCCAACCCCACTCCTGGGGCAAGGATATTGCAAAATCCCCATTCCCACTCCACTTTTGGGGGAAGGATATTGCAAAATCCCCATTCCCACCCCATTCCTGGGGGAAGGATATTGCAAAATCCCCATTCCTACCCCACTCTGGGGCCAGCCAGAAGTGGCATTCGCCAGTTCTCCGAACTACTCAAAATCTTCGCTACCAGTTCTCCAGAACCTGCTGGATTTCACCCCTGGTACCCACAAAAAGAAAGGTGTGAAGAAAAAAACAGCAAAACTTAGAGGTGAAGGTGAACCATGATGCCTCTTGAAGCTTGTTTTGGAAGAAGACAAAGCCAGGTAAGGTGAGTGAAAACTAATGAATCTCACCCAAAAGAATGACCTGTTCTTATTAAATAAACATCATGTGTGTGTGGGGGGGACACACCAAAAGCTCGCTATGTATGTTTTAAGAAAGAAGGTTACTTAAGATAGCTCAAGAACTGCGTGCATAGGACCTAATCTCCATTCTTTTCCAGGAACCATAAAATCATATTTTCAACCCCTGCCTATCTTTCTGACCTAACATTTTACAATGGCTGAATGTGTTTTTTCAACATTTCAAAGCGATCCCGGCCTTCCCTGTGGCTTCCGCAGCTGGGGCTTTACGTAACTCTGCTGCTTCCCATGTCGCCCACGGAAATGGCCAGAGACGTGTCTGCGACAGAGACCTGTGGTTGGGTGCCTTCTGAGTGGAAATCCATCTGGAGAATGAAAGGCCAGTCAAAAAGCTCAGCCTTCATTGTTCTCCTTTCCTCGCTTTTCAGGAGCAGCTGCCTTGAAAAGGAGACTGGAGTGGCAATGCCAGTCAAGAAGAAATCCCAAGAGGGAAATTGAAGAACCGCAAAACGTTCTGATGTATCTTCCCTACCAAGTGTCTTGATTTTCGTTTGTCGTCCCTTCCCTGGTCCAGAAGGAAATTTGCAGGATATTATGGGTTTCCTGCTTCAGGGACTTGCAGAGATTGCTTGCTGGTGTAAATAAGTCTCCCCTAAAGTCACTCCCTTGAGCTAATCTTTTTTTTTTTTTTTGTAGACTGTGGTCTTTACAAGATGGATGTGCTTTTCAACCAGAATGGGGACAGAAACTTGAAAACAAATTGAAGAATGCAACAGATGGAATTCTTGGGGTCCTTCAAAATAGATGTGAAATATGAGCAAGTGAAGTGGAGGGGGGAGATACCTGTAAATGGCGGTCTTCACATTTGTTGGCTTTTAAAGAGGTGTGATCTAGGTAGGTTGTTCTCGTAAAGTTACAGAAGATCTCAACTCATATCTGTGGTTGCTGCCAGAGACAGATCACAGATACATACAAAGATACATACATACATATATTGATGTGAGTGAATGTCAATATTTTGTTTTCACCAGTGGCCAGAGGAACGCTAATCATAAATTAGCGTTCCTGTTTGATTTCTCCTTTAATGGGATGGGATGGGATGGGATGGGATGGGATGGAATGGAATAGAATAGAATAGAATAGAATAGAATAGAATAGAATAGAATAGCCGAGGATGACAACCTCCAGCTCAGCCTCTACCACATCTGCACCAATGGCAGCACACTGTGTACCCGGTGAGGAGCTCCTTTCCCTGGCCAGGATTGAGGTCTTGGACCTCTGGACTTGTTGAGATTCTTCAAAGCCTCAGAGGGGATTGAAATCCTGCTGGAACCTGGGAGAAGTTCTCCTATTTCTGATCTCCTTGCATTTTGGGATCTCCCAACTGGGTTTGCACAACTGTTTGGTGCTTGGTTGTTTTCTTGGAGACATTTCTAGAATAGAGTAGAGTAGAGTAGAATAGAATACAAGAGAATAGAGTAGAGTAGAGTAGAGTAGAGTAGAGTAGAGTAGAGTAGAGTAGAGTAGAGTAGAAGAGAAGAGAACTTTATTGTCACTTTGAATGAAATTTCATTGCATAAAGCTCTCAAAAAGTCACCACCTCCAATATACACTGTGTGAACAGGTTGAGGGCTGAGGGCGATCCTTCAAACACCTATGAGATGCTGAACTTCTCTGCAGAATGGGTTGTCTTCTTCTCAGAAACACTCAGCGGCAGGGACCTCTCCCACAGGACTCTTTCACGAAGAGGCTTGTCCTTCTCTGACCACTTCCTGAAATGGCCGTGTGAATGGTGTTTTGTTTTGTTTTTAAAAAAGTCCGATTGGAAAAGTCTAGGTGAAGCGACACAAGTAAAACGAAGTAACTTTTTAATCCTCCTGCACGGATCACAGGAGCTGTAGCGATAGGCTTCACTGGTCACAGCCGCAGTTTGGGAATCCTGGTGAGCTCAGCCGGGTGTTTGCCGAATTTAAAACTTTCCTTGGTCCTTTCTCCTTCCCAAGGCAACTGCCTGCCTGATGAAAAATGGCTCCCGGAGGCGAGGTGGAAACAAAGCAAAACAGAAAAAAGGGGGCATGTAATTGAAATAATAAATTACGATCCGTGTCACGGGTTTTGCCAAGAGATGTTGGGGATTATGCTGTGTATAGGGCGGTGCTAACTTAGCATGATGACAGACGGCTTGGAGGAGAGACAGCTAGGAATTGTTCTCCTGAAGAGGTCACCCAGGTCCTGCTCCAAGGTTGTGTCTTTAAATCTGCTTGTAAGGTCTCTCCTGATAAGGGCTGCTAAGGCAGCTTTGGATAGATATATTGCGTCCTTTAGAAAGGATTTCTGCTGGTTTCTTAGACCTTTTCTATATGTCTTAATAGACTCCTTTGAGAATTACATGCTTACACAGATTCCTTAAAGGGACGCGGTGGCTCAGTGGCTAAAGACGCTGAGTTTGTCGATTTAAAGGTTGGCAGTTCAGCGGTTCGAATCCCTAATGCCGTGGAATGGGGTGAGCTCCTGTTACTTGTCCCAGCTTCTGCCAACCTAGTTCGAAAGCACATAAAGAAATGCAGGTAGAAAAATAGGGACCAAACTTTCATTTGGCGCATGTATGTGCAGCATGTGTTTGGCACACACACATGCAGCATGCATTTGTTGCGCACTGAGTATGCGCATGCAGCACATGTTTGGTGTGCATGCACGGCTAGTGAACCTGTAGCAAACCGGTTCAGATTTCACCACTGCCCTAACTGACATTACTGGTCCTTGTGTTTTTAGCTACTGTTTAAGTTCTCCCTCATTTGTAGCTCATTACATTCGAACTATGGGATGGTGTGAAATTGCACCAATATTTCTCCCAACGGCTGGTATTATCCTTGGTGTGATTGGTGAGATTAGCAGGAAATAGCTTGACTCAATTCTTAATTGTGTCTTGTGAGTCATCTTACTTGCATGCAGACCATCCAGTCTGGTATGCTGGATTCAGACTGGCAGTCCTTGAGCAGCAGAAATGCCTCTGTACTCCCCTCCCCCAATTGCTGATCTAGTTACAGGAAGGTGGGCTAGTTATACCGGTAGTCTTGGAGGAGAGCCATCCTGTTTGGTAGCCACCATTAGCTCTATCTTCATTAACTAAAGAACTATAAAGGAGAATCTTTGTAGCTCGGGGTTGAAATGAAGGGTACTCTCTGAGCTTGGTTGTTTTCTTGCAGAGGTGTCATGACCCAAACCAGGTAACATCATCAGTGCTAGAAGAGAGTGGAATTTGTGGGTGGGCGGTGGGTGGGAGGAGGAGGAGGAGGAGGAGGATTGGGGAGTCCTTGGTACTCTCTGGGCTTGGTTGTTTTCTTGCAGACATTGGCAATGAATACGGGTGACATTTCACCCCATCCAAGCCTCATCCAAGCTGAGTTGATGATTTCACTGGAAAAGGAGGAGATGAGATGGGTCTTAGTACCTCTCTTGTCACGTAGTTACCCACCCTGGACTAGAAAGAAATTCCACCTTCACGCGGAATTCGTCTCGCTCTGCTTCTCCCCACCACCACCCGCCATCCCCACCCTGCCTTGTTGGGTTGAGATACCTCCAAGCTTGGGTGTGGAAACTGGTTTGGTCTGGCAAGACCACGCAACTCCACCGGGATATGTAAACATTGGGCTGGAATCATTCATCTCAGGCTTATCTGTCTTCTTCTTCTGACTCTTTGCTCTAAGGGGCTCTGGAGTGCACCACAGGGGTGAAGAAGAGGAGCGGACAGAAAACCATTGTAGCAGCCATGAAGAATCCAGAAAGGCGTGCCATGCCCGGAGGAAAGATTGCAAAGTCAGCAAAGTTTACGTTCTTGAGCTCATCCTGTTATTTTTGAGGAACGAAAGAAGATCTGGAGAAGAAGGTGAATGCTACAGTCCCTAAAGTCCCATCTGTTTTAAGCGTTTGAAGTTAGAACGGGGCTGACTTAGGACTGGTCCTCACACCTCTGACCAGGGCAGCATCTTCAGGGTCACGTGATCAAAATTCAGGCACTCACAACCGATGTGTATTTACAACGGTTGCAGCATCCCGGGGTCACGTGATCAACCATTGGTGACTTTCCAGATGGCTTCTGACAAGCAAAGTCAATGGGGGAAGCTGAATTCACTTACTGACCATGATTCGCTTAACAGCTGCAGTGATTTGCTTAATAACTGTTACAAAAAAAAGGCGGTAAAATTGGGTAGCATTCACTTAATGACTCCCTTGCTTAGCAACATAAATTCTTTGTGGTCATAAGTTGAGGACTTGAAATAGACAAATTTACTAAATTAAATAAATAAAAATGGATTCACCAGCCTGTCTTCCCAGCTTCCCTTCCTTGTTTCCCCATCGTAGCATTTATGAATCTATCTATCTATCTATCTATCTATCTATCTATCTATCTATCTATCTATCTATCTATCTAGATTAGATTAGATTAGATTAGATTAACAAAGTTGGATGGGACCTTGTAGGTCTTCTAGTCCAACCCCCCATCCAAGCAGGAGACCCTACACCATTTCCAACAAATGGCAGTCCAATCTCTTCTTGAAGGCCTCCAGTGATGAAGCTCCCACAGCTTCCGAAGGCCATTTCTGTTCTATGGGTTGATTGTTCTCGTTGTCAGAAAATTTCTCCTTATTTCTAGGTTGAATCTCTCCTTGATCAGTTTCCATCCATTATTCCTTGTCTGGCCTTCAGGTGCCTTGAAAAATAGCTCGACCCCCTCCTCTCTGTGGCAGCCCCTCAAATATTGGAAGACTGCTATTGTGTTTCCCCTGGTCCTTCTCTTCACTAGACCAGCCATGCCCAGTTCCTGCAACTGTTCATTGGTTTTTTTAGCCTCCAGTCTTCTAATCATCTTGGTTGCTCTTCTCTGCACTCTTTCTAGAGTCTCGACATCTTTTTTACTGTGTGGTGACCAAAACTGGATGCAGTACTCTAGGTGTGGTCTTACTAAGGCTTTATAGAATGGTATTAGTACCTCCCTTGATCTTGATTGTATCCCTCTGTTAATGCAATATATATATTTTGGTCGTAAAAAAAAAAGTTTCAAACTCTTGCATTAACCAAGAACCGCATTTTGGCCTGCTGCTTGGGCAATTTCCCATGTTCGCTGAGTCTTGATAAATCAAGGCCATTTATTCGCAGCCTCGGCTTTGCTGCTTGCCATTCAAAACACCACTTGTGGCTTTCAAAGCTAAGTGAATTACTGTACAAGCGATAAACACCTCTTCCCCAGCAACATATTCCAATGTCAAACTTCTCAAAAGCCCTTTCCCTGGGGACCCCTGTCAAGCACTGGGGGTAGACAAACGCCAGAGCTACTTAAAACTCTTTTATTTCTGCAGCGAGACTGTGTGGGTTGTGTTATTTTTTTTCCCCAGACCAAGCCAGGTCTCAGGTTAGAACTACTGCCGCTGCTGCTGCCTGCTGTGGACAAGATGGATGGGCTCCACAAGGACAACCAGGAAGGTCCTGCTGGATCTAACCCAACATCCTGTTTCCAAGCATGGCCAACCAGAGGTCTCGGGAGAAAATTCCTGAAGTAGAATGTGAGGTTTAAACCAGGGGTCTCCGACCTTGGCAACTTTAAGACTTGTGGACTTCGACTCCCAGAGTTCATCAGCCAGCTTTGCTGGCTGAGGAACTCTGGGAGTCGAAGGCCACAAGTTTTAAAGTTGCCAAGGTTGGAGACCCCTGGTTTAAACTGTTCTCCGACTTGGTGCTTAGAGGTATGCGGCCCTTGAACACGGGTGCTCCGTTGGGTTGATATTCTTAGCAACTGCCATAGCCATGGTCTGCCACTTTGCATCTTCAGATTAGGCTTCTTCGAACTTGAAGAACAGAATATTCTGTTCTTGAAGTCTCTTCTTGAAAACCTCCAGTGATGGAGCACTCACAACTTCTTGTGGCGAGTTGTTCTACCGGTTAATTGTTCTCACTGTCAGGAAATTTCTCCTTAGTTCTAGGCAGCTTCTGTCCTTGACTGGTTTCCAACTGTTGCTTCTTGTCCTGCCCTCAGGTGCTTTGGAGGAAAGGTTGACCCCCTCTTCTTTGGGGCAGCCCCTAACAGTTCAGATGTCATCATGTTTCCTTTTGTCTCAGCCATGAAGGCGACCCAAAGTTGCGGGCAGCTCTTGACCTGAAAAAATACTGCAGATCATGAAGTCCTTCAATCCTTGCAGGTGCCCGAGGCCTCCACCCTCCACCCTAGTCTGCTTCTGCCTTCAAAGCCACCCCAAGAGGAAGAAACTCTGCTGGTGCGTTCCTCTTCCCTCTGCATCCTCGCCTCGCCTGTGGCCAGATCACGTGTCTTCTCCAGCCTGGAGATCCCCATTGTCTTCCTGACCCGGCCCCGTTATAAAGTGCTTCCTACTATTTAGCCCAATGTTTTTCTTTGGTAATTTTAGGCCATTAGTGCTTGTTCTGCCCCAAATTTACTGCCTTCCTCCTCCTCCTCTTCCTTCTTCCTCCTCCTCTTCCTTCTTCCCTCCTCCTCTTCCTTCTTCCCTCCTCCTCCCTCTTCCTTCTTCCCTTCCTTCCTTCCTCCGTCCCCCACTCTCCCTCTTCCTTCTTCCCTTCCTTCCTTCCATCTCCCCCCTCCTCCCTCCCTCTATTTCTCCGCAAAAGAGGTCATAAAATTGGGTGCCACTCACTTACTCAACAACTGCCTTACTTATCAATTGCAGTCCCAATTCTGGCTGTAAGTCGAGGGCTTGTTGTGTTTTCTTAAGGGCACTCTTGTTCTTTTTGTCTCAGCCATGAAGGCGACCCAAAGTTGCGGGCAGCTCTTGACCTGAAAAAAAACTGCAGATCACGAAGTCCTTCAATCCTTGCAGGTGCCCGAGGCCTCCACCCTCCACCCTAGTCTGCTTCTGCCTTCAAAGCCACCCCAAGAGGAAGAAACTCTACTGGTGCGTTCCTCTTCCCTCTGCATCCTCGCCTCGCCTGTGGCCAGATCACGTGTCTTCTCCAGCCTGGAGATCCCCATTGTCTTCCTGACCCGGCCCCGTTATAAAGTGCTTCCTACTATTTAGCCCAATGTTTTTCTTTGGTAATTTTAGGCCATTAGTGCTTGTTCTGCCCCAAATTTACTGCCGAAAATTACACTCCTCCTCCCTTCCTTTCTGGCTGACAGATGGTTGTGAGGTGACACAACTGTGGATTTATGGCCACAGGAAGGAATCTGAATAAGCAGCTTTGGCAGGTTTGGGTTGTAGGAGAAGGTCAAAAATCTTTGCTCCGATCCCACTGCCACATCTCGAAATGAGGAGTTGGACAACTTTGTTTTTATGGACCCGATATGGGTTAGTGAGGAGGGGGCTGAGAGTTTTTTTGGGGGGGTTATTTCCTTGTGAAGAGCTGCCTTTTCTCTGAATCAAACATGGTGATTGTTGTGTCTGCACCCCCCCCCACCCCCCCGAGCCGGGCCTCCTGCCAGAAAGTGACTTGGAAAGTGAGGCGGAAGGGCCGTCAGGATTTACCTCGGGAGTACTGGCTTCCCTGGCTCAGCTCCATGAGCCAGAGGCAGGCCAGGTGGAAGAGATAATGAGGCCTCCATCCCCTGACTCTTCCCACCCCCCAGGCCACTCCTCCAGACCCAGCTGATGGCAATCAGGCCTGGCTGGACCCTAGGTTTCATAGGCAGGAGAAGCAGGAACAACAGAAGCAGGGGTGGGGCAGGCCTAGGAAGTGCTGAGTCATGGAGCCACACCCCACAGGATATAAAGGCAGCAAGAGCTGCTGTGCCTCTTTGTAGCAGGTAAATTAACTGCTTAACTAAGAGCTGAAGTACTGTTTGTTCCTGGGTGACTCATCGGCGTTGAGGGAGATAAAAGAGACACTTGGCAGACGCTCGCTAGTTTGCTGCCAGAACTGATAGTGCCGGCTAATTAAGCCATCGTTCGGACGGAGGCAAAGGGGGGACAGAACAGTGATGGTGATAATTATGAGAAGACAGCATCTCCTATGGGGGAATGGGACAACTCGCTGCAGCCAACTCACCATGGCCAACTCATTGCAGCCAACGGTGGGACAATTTAACCACTCTATTTAATTATTTAAAATAAATTAAAAAATATTTTCATTTTTGCCGTTCCCATTTCGTTCTTTTGCATCCTTTCTTTAATGATTTTATCCCGCCATTTCTTTATTTCTTTATTTCTTTTATTTATAATTAAACTTTTATACCGCCCTTCTCCCGAAGGACTCAAGGCGGTGTACAGCCATCTTAAAATACAACAAATAAATAGCAAATTTAAAAGAATTTAAAAACAAATATTAACAAGGCCATCAACTAAAACGGTCAAAGACCGACTTAAAACCCCATTAAAATACAGTTAAAATACACATTAAAATATACTTAGGCTAGTCCTGCCTGATGAAATAGTAACGTCTTTGATGTTAGTGTAACTCTTGTCCCACACCGAGTTGTCCTGTGGTGAGATGGCCGTGGCGGGTTGTCTTGCAACGAGTTGGCCATGGCAAGTGGGCTCACAACATGGGCTGTGGCGAGTTAGCCGTGACGAGTTGGTCATGGCGAGTTGGCTATGGTGCTGTTGTGGTCTGCCAGCAGCCTGTGGAGCTAGCAGCAGAGTCAGACAGTGAGGAGACTGGGGAGGACCATGGGCCAGTCCTGGAGTCAGGGGAAGGCCCAGACAAGGGCTCTGCATCGGAGGCAGAGATGGGGCCAAGGCCATCTGGGAGCGATGTGTGGACTCCGGAGCCTCCAGAGGCAGACAGCAGAGAGGCAGAGGAACAGGAGGAGCCTGTTCCTATTGCACCCATGCAAAGAGCTGCCAGAAGGCAAGAGCAGCTAAAGCAAAAAGGACGACTCAGGAGTAAGGCCAGAAGTTGATTGGCTCCTCCCATAAGGCTTATAAGAGCAGCAACGAGCTGTTGGGCTCTTTGTAGGAAAGCAACGTTGCTGCAATTGTTTCTTGTCTCCTGTTTCTGAACTTCATGGGGTTCTTGCCAAGAAAAGCCTTTGGCAGGGTGCCAAAGAAGACAAAGGTTTGTGATAAGGCCAAAGGACTTTTTCTGAAGGACTTTGTTTTGGACTTAATTTGGACTAAGCTGAGAAGGAAGTAGTTCTCAGCTGTTCTAATAAAATATGTTTGTTTCGGACTGATTGTGTCTGGCAATAACTACTTGGGCCTGGGTCACAACTTGAAGACAGCAGGTCAAACATGGGAACTTTGCCCAGAGAGAGCCACTGCTCAGATACATAAAATGGCCTTCAGGTTCTCAGCAATAGTACAGGTAGTCCTTGACTTACAACAATTAATTTAGTGACTGTTCAAAATTACAACAGCATTGAAAAAAGTGATTTATGACCGTGTTTCACATTTGTGACCATTGCAGCATCCCTGTGGCCACTGATCAAAATTCAGACACTTGGCAACCGACTCATATTTATGATGTTCCAGTATCCTGGGGTTACGTGATCCTCTTTTAGCAATAGCAATAGCCCTTAGACTTATATGCCGCTTCACAGTGCTTTACAGCCCTCTCTAAGAGGTTTACAGAATCAGCCTCTTGCCCTCCCCACAACAATCTGGGTCAATGGGGAAGCCAGATTCACTTAACATCCGTGTTAATAACTTAAAAATCACCACAGTTATTTACTTAACAACTGTTGGAAGACAGGTCATAAAATGGGGCAAAATTCACTTAACAACAGTCTTGCTTAGCAACAGAAAGTTTGGATGCAGCTCATGGTTGTAAGTTGAGGATGACCTGTACTGGAGTTTGCTTGGCAACTTGAAAGAGCTCCACAGAGAAGTCAGAACTGGTCCATTCCAGAAACACAGATCTAGAAATTAAAGTGAATTTCCATATTTTATTTATTTCGTCTAGCATGTATTTTATGACAGATACAAGTGTAAACTTAATTATAAATCCATGTAAAGGATGTGAATAAAAGAAAACATTAGGACTGGGATGGTAGCCACGCTGGTGCGCTTATGCACGCCCCTTAAAGACATCTTAGGAATGGGGTGAAGTCAACAGTAGACAGTCTAAGGTTAAAGTTTTGGGGGTTTGGGGAAGAAACCACAAAGTCAGGTAGTGCATTCCAGGCGTTGACAACTCTGTTACTGAAGTCGTATTTTCTGCAGTCTAGTTTGGATCGGTTTACCATGAGTTTAAATCTATTGTGTGCTCCTGTATTGTTTTGGTTGAAGCCTGAAGTACTCATTGGCTGGTAAGACATTGTAGCAGATGATTTTATGTACTATGCTTATGTCGGACCGAAGACGTCGAAGTTCTACATTGTCTAAGCCCAGAATTTCGAGCCTGGTGGCATAAGGTCTTTTGTTGCGAGGAAAGGAGTGGAGGACTCTTTTCGTGAAATATCTCTGGACTTGTTCGATTGTTTAATGTCCCATATGCAGTGCAGGTTCCAGACAGATGAGCTGTATTTGAGAATTGGTCTGGCAAAAGTCATTTTATATCATTGTGGAAAGTTTTGCAAACCTGGCCTGATTTTTGGATAATGTGTCCAGCATTATCTCCAACTGGACGGGTATGTCTGGATTGACCAATCCATGCTCTGCAGAGTTAAAACCTGACAGCTCTTGATCCAGCTGCCTTGTGTCTTTGATTAGCGGCAGGTATGACAGGCGCTGCCCCAAGACAATCTTTTCCCCCAGCTGCCCTCTCCATGACCTCAAACCTGACCCCTGGGAAATGGACCACCCTCCAGTCAGGGATGAAGTCAGCCCACCACTCTCGATGGCAGTCAAGCTTTGCCGGTTTCAGGATCTCCGCAGGGAACAAAAACAGCACTGGAGCAGATCAAATAAATACAAGAACGGGAAATAGTTCATGCCGCCCAGCTCCCGACTCAAATAAAAGAATCTGTCCTCTGCTTAGAAGATGATAATGGTACTAAGGTTGAAATGATCCTGGTCCCTTCAGGGAGCCTTCGCTTTGGGCATCCCAAAAAGTTTTCTCATCATGACTAATTGGAAGCTCAAAAGCTTTTGAGAAACGATGGTTGCCAACATAGAGTTCCCCAGCATTTCTACAGGTCGTTGAAACGCCAGACCCCAGACTTATATCCAGATGCTGATGGAGGTGAAGGACCCCAAGCTAGGAACTCGAAGAAACGTCATTTAGAGGTTTCTCCAACAAGCCACCCCCCCACATCAGACTGCTTCTCATTCTCTCTTCTTGTATCTGTAGCATCTTGCTTGATAAACAACAATGGCAACAGCACTGATGATATTACCTACTTTGGGTCATGAAAGGTCTGCAAGAAAACCAATAAGCTCAGAGATCATCAAGGACCATACGTTGTTCCTCGTCCTCCTCCTCTCCACATACCCAACTCTCTTCTAGCACTGAAGCTATTACCTAGTTGGGTCATGAAATGTCTGCAAGAAAACCACCAAGCTCAGAGAGCACCAAGGATCCTACATTATTCCCCCCCTCCTCCTCCTTCTCCTTCTCCTCCTCCTCCTCCTCCTCCTCCTCCTCTCCACATACCCCACTCCCTTCTAGCACTGATGCTATTACCTAATTGGGTCATGAAACCTCTGCAAGGAAACCACCAAGCTCAGAGAGGACCCCATCGTTCAACCCCGAGCTAAAACATCCTCCTTTACTGGAAACAACTATGGAGCTGGAATTGAAAACAGCTGAGCAACCTCAGAGTAAGGAGCAATAGAGGTTTCCTCTGACCAGGCCAGGCCAGGATTGGGAGGTCAAAGGCCAAAGGTTGTCCATCAGCAAAAGCCGCCTGTGACATGGATCACCTCCGAATGACATTCCCATCACTGGCATTCTGTGCATTCATCCACTGGCTGTTTCATCCCTTCTCTCTATACATCACTTCAACCTTCCCTGCAAGTCTTAATTTTACCCTACGGAGTTTGGTCTCCGCTCCTTCTCTTCTCCTTCCAAGACAAGCTGGTTTGCTAATGAATAGCACGAGTGGTGGGTTCCGTTGCCAAACTCACGGCCCGCCAATAGAAACAAAGGATCCCGAGGGTCTTGGAAAAGCTGAAGCAGAGAGAAAGACATTAATCACCAACCGGTCTTGATTCTCGAAGGCTTTCAGCAGCTCTCCAGGTAAAATCCACTCTCCCTTTGGAGCTTGGCCCATGGCTGTCATCATGTTGGGCCAATCTGGGGCTCTTAAACTCCCCCAGAAAAAGGAAATTCTTATATACACAAAGGATATTTGCTGAGGAGATCGCACTTCATCCTTTCTTCTCTCCATCTCTGGAAATGAGCATCGGTGAATGACCAAATTTGTAAACTTCCTGCCTGTCAGATTAAGGATTAAGACCAGGGGTGAGATGCTACCGGATCGGACCGGATCGTGTGATCCGGTAGCAATCGTGGCCGGTAGTTCGGCGATCCAATAGTGATGGAAGAGCAAAGCTCCACCCACTTGCCCAGGTGTCATTACTTCCTGGTTTTAACCAGGAAGTAATGTGTTTTTTAACCTTCTGCATGTGCACAGAAGGTCTGCATGCGCTTCCGAGCCGGTAAGGAAGGTAAGTAGATTTCACCCCTGATTAAGACTCTTTGCTTCTATTTGTGTGTGTGTCTGTGTCTGGAGCGGGGACCAACTTAGGTAGCTCATTAAGAAAGAATCAGACCAAAATCCCAGGTTCATGTCCTAGCTAGACCTTCAAAGCTTTGGCTGATGGTCAGCTTGACCGTCCTACCTTGACCCATCCTTCTGGTTGGACGTTGGATGAAGCCCTTTCCCCTGTTCTTATATTTTTAACCTGCTGGAAGGAAAGCAAATTTGGCTGGAGATGCTCTTCTTGGTCTTGAGCAATATTCTGCCAAAAGCGATCACTCTGCAGGGGCTCATTCACACGTCCCCTTTAACCCTGGTTAAGAAGACCGCCCCGAAGTGATACGCTTCGCTTGCTCTGTCCTCATCCTTACAAATCTTTTGCAAAGTTGCTTGCATATCCTGTTTCTGAGGGAATCAAACCTTTTGGGTAATAAATTGAATGTGGAAGGACCCAGCTCTCTGTTTTTCGTTCGGTTTACATTTGGGGGCAGTTCGTAGCACCTGGTTTGGGGGGGGGTTGGGGGGGGGTTGGGGGGGACGTGGAAGGAAGGCCATGCTTTTGGAAACGGGTCAGGTCTTTTCTAATGTGACTGCAAGAAGCTTGGTTACATCCACGCCTGCATTTGGCAGCCAACAATAACAGCCGATGGCTTTGGCTTGACAGGAATCTGGCGGCTGAAAACATGGATCAGTTCCACATCAGTCCAGCTGGGGGCAGCAAGAATTCTATTTACCCCCGTTGATAAAGGAGCTTCAAAGGGTGTGTGTGTGTGTGTGTGTGTGTGTGTGTGTGTGTGTGTGTGTGCAGAGAAGCAGGAATAAACTCTTCAGCCTCCAAAGATATTTTTTCCTCCTTTTCTCTTTCACTGCAACATGTTTACAGTACAATTTTCATCCTGCCCACCTTGGGAAAATAAAACAAATAAATTAAAAAACAATAATAGCAGCAGCATTAACAAAAACAACAATAATGGAGGTCATAAAAGAACCGGAAGAGGAGGAGGGAGCGTGTAATTCTGGCAAAGAAATAACTATCTATCCATGTGTTTGCAGAGCCACAGGCAGTCTTCGACTTACAACCGTTTGTTTAGCGACCGCCCGAAGATGTTTTAGACGACACTGAAGAAAGCGACTTAGGGCTGATCCTTGCACATATGACCGTCACTGCATCATAATTAAAATTAGGGTGCCTGGCAATTGGTACGTGTCTATGATGGATGCAGCGTCCCAAGGTCCTATGCTCACCACTTGAATAATTAGAATAATTTCCCTGTTCTGTGTTTGTACGTGGATGGTTGTTTACATGCCTTCAAGCATGCTCCATGTGCCATGTGCCATGCTCCAAGGGGTTTCTGCTCAGCTAAAAAAGGAACAAGTCCTCTCGAAATCCCACTGCATTTCAACAACGTTGTGTCAGGGCCGTTGGGAGCGTGGTGGATCACAAAGTTAGAATGCTGGGCTGCTGATAATCAGACTCACGTTCGAGACCCAGTACTGTCACGGGAAAGGGGTGAGCTCCTGTCCCACGCTCCAGCTCTTGTTGACCCAACAGTTTGAAAGCAGGTGACCATGAGTAGATAAATTGAATACCACTTCGGTGGGCAATTTTATGGGGACATGAGAGGATTAACAGAGTTGGAAGGGACCTTGTAGGTCATCTAGTCCAACCCCGCACCCAAGCAGGAGACCCTACACCATCTCTGACAAATGGCAGTCCAATCTCTTCTTAAAAGCCTCCAGTGATGAAGCTTCCACAACTTCTGAAGGCAACTTCTGTTCCATGGGTTGATTGTTCTCACTGCTGGAAAATTTCTCCTTATTTCCAGGTTGAATCTCTCCTTGATTAGTTTCCATCCGTTGCTTCTTGCCCTGCCTTCTGGTGCTTTGGAGAATAGCTTGATCCCCTCATCATTGTACACCTGTAGCCCAATGTGCTTAGTGTCAGGGTTCCAAGTAATACCCCCAATTTAGCACAGGACATGATGAAAAAATGAACAAGACTATGGAATTGTCCTTGGATTCTGAAGAAACATGGCCCCCATTCCCTGGACAGCAGTGATGACACCGGCAAATCCTCTCGCTACGGAAGCATTTCGGTGCTTCTGACATAAAGAAAAAATAAAAATATAAAGACCATGTCATCAACGAGGAAATGGTACGAGGAAAGTAGTTCCTGAATTTTCTCTGAGATAGTGACAGAAGGAAGAATGCGCTTTGCTGGTACATGTGCTCCACCTGAGTGAGCAACATCCCACAAAAACCTCAATCAATGGGGTACCACCAGGCGATTGGGGAAAATGAGGAAGGCCAAAGAAAACCCAGCGCCAAATATTTCAGGAAGATCTGAAAAACATCATTCTTATATGGAAGGATGCAGCGACTGTGGAGTACCGAATAACAGGGACCTTGGAGGTCTTCTAGTCCAACCCCCTTCTCAGGCAGGAAACCCTATACCATTTCAGACAAATGGTTGTCCAATCTCTTCTTAAAAACCTCCAGTGTTGGAGCACCACAATTTCTGAAGGCAACTTCTGTTCCATGGGTTGATTGTTCTCACTGCTGGAAAATTTCTCCTTATTTCCAGGTTGAATCTCTCCTTGATTGGTTTCCATCCGTTGCTTCTCGTCCTGCCCTCAGGTGCTTTGGAGAATAGCTTGACTCCCTCATCTTTGTATGCTTGTAGCCCAATGTGATTAGCACACAACTGTGATGAAAAATGAACAAGACTATGGAATTGTCCTTGGCTTCTGAAAAAACATGGTTCCTGCAGGATCCTTTTACCCTATTAGTTAGACCTACCTTTGGGAAATTTGTCGTTGGAAATGAGTCGGTGTAATTCCACTCCACTTTCACTTACGTTGCTTTCCTGGATTTTGCTGCACATTCGCAGCTTCTGGGAGACCCCCAATTATTTCTAATGCTTGGATTTGTGGTCCACCTTTAATGAAAACCAGATGCCTGTCTGTAGACTCTCTTGCTCCTTCTTCCAAAATTGATTTCTATTCATCCGTATCCATTGAGATATATATTTGGCTCTTGTGTCTGATGAGAATCAAAATTGAAAATTTATTAGAGACCTCCCTTTCCACTTTGCTCTGAAATTTCTTCTTCTTTTTTTGTCTGAGGGGGTGTGTGTGGATTATTTGGGGCCAACCAGAATTTTCTCTCAGCTGAAGATGGACGATTAAAAGAGATGAGTCACCAAGATTTCACTTCTCCAGAAGTTGAATAGTTAAATGTTCCTGTTCTTGCTCAGCCCAACCAATCAATTTTTTCAGATTTTTCCTTTCTATCAGCTGATTAAGAAGATAAATCTTAGAGAAGGACTTGCCTGAGGCATCTGAAGAAGCCCTTGAAAGTAGACGTGTTGAAGGATAGGTGACTTATGGGTGCTTCCTAATATCGGCTGACATCTGGACCATCCTGGTGTAAGATGAAGGACAAGGAAGACTACTTCTTCTCTAGCAGCCTACTGGGTCTTTGAACACTCCCCACATCGCTACAAATCGTATACCAACCAACCACACATTTCATAATTCTTTGAATGTCTGCAGTTGCTGGGCTCCTTTGCCCAGAAGGCCCCTCTTGCTACGAGAGGAACCAGCACCCGTGTGGCTTCTGAAAGGCTACACCTCCGCCCTTCTCTGTTTGCCTAGAGGATGGGAGCAGCGGGGAGAAACACACAAGTGACAATGGAGCGATGCTTGTGCTGCAGACGGCCTAATTAGGCTGCATCTGGAGCTAATTAAAAGTGGAGTCACCAGCAAAAGGAGAGACCCGTCCTTATCATACCAGAAGCAAGAAGCAGACAGAAGAAAAATGGAGATTATGATAGCCTCCTTTTCCCCCCCCAAAGAGAAGAAAAAGGGGGCCCTACCTGCAAAGTAGGGGGAGGAGAAGGCCTCCTTCTTCTCTTGGGGAAAAAGCACCCCTGGGATTTTGGGGGGCCCCAACGACTGCAAAGCCCCTTTGGGGAGAGAAATGCAGAATAATCCAATTAGCCCAGGGTGACATTTGAACTGCAAAGTTCAGGCCCAGACAGCAAGATCATTTCATATCAAGCTATCTCCCAATATTTGTTGATACGTTTAATTGAAGAAGCTTGTCCTGTGGGGGTCTGCGTGAAGGACCGGATAATAATTTCGGCTGCAGCCAGCTAATTAGTCGAAGGAAACCCCCCCCCCCCAGTTCTTAATGACTGGTGGAAGAACTCGCCTTCCAGGCGGCCTGATAAGCGAAGAATTGTTCTCCTACACATTTCTGTCCAAGAAAAAGGCCCAAAAGGATATTTTGCTGCCTGCATTTTAATGGCATTTGACTCCCTGTTGAAGCTGTGGGATATTATTAGCAATAGAACCTCAGTCGGCAAACCCTCTTGAAGTACAAGATCCATGCCTTACGTTTCTTCTGAGGTTTATTTAATTCTAGAAAGGTACCAATAACGTGGGAAAATGCAGAACAAAAACAACGGAGGCAGCGGAGGTTGGAGGATCTGCAGGAAAAGGGAATCTGCAAATGGATGAAATCGTCGTAAATTCCCAGACATGCTGAGTGGAACCGAGGGGAGCAGCGGTCTTCCAGCAGCAACTGGAGGGCTCATGGTTCCTTAATTGTTCCTTTCACAGCACAGCCCCTTCCTTGCATCTTGTCAGAAAGCTGCTCCTGGAGGATCAAAGTCTACAGTAAAAAAAAAACAAAAACCACCCACACACTCATCCAAAAAGCAAATTGAGAGACAACCCTTCCAGGTAAATTTTTTTTAAAAAATTAATATGACTCTTAAATTTTGAACCGATCCATTTCAGTTTTAGTCAAACATGAGACACCCCACCTTCCCAAAAGAGCCATTTTTATTCCTTGCCATGAAACAAATTTAACGATACCACTTCAAGGGTTTAAGTCTTGACAAATTACCATTTCTGGAGCCCGTCCTTGTTTTTGAAGACCTATCTATAATCTAGTTTGTCTCTCGCTCTTACCCAACTCTTCCACTCTTGCTCAAAGACGTTTCCTCTGCAGAATCTTATTGCCTCATTATTATTATTATTCCCCCCCCCACCAAGTTTCTTTCTCTCTTTTTAATTTGAGTAAAACGTTTTGCTGGGCTGAAAGGAGAGAGGGACTTTTAATCAAACCCATATATGCGTGGTCTTTCCCTCCACGTTTGGGACTGAAGATGCACCGGTATAGCTCTTAGATATCAAAGCCCCCTAACAAATCCTAGGAGGTCTGAAGTGAAGCATAGCGCTTCCTCCCCAGTCCCACATTTCACCCTGGGAAAACTAGCCCACACAACCACCCTATAACTTGACACTGTTTAAAACAGAGCCTCTCTCTAAGCCCTCCCTGGCCCCAGGCTCGCTGGCCCACCTCAAAAGGGTGGTGTTTCTTTTCATGCACCAAACTCAATCAGAACAGAGCTGGAACAGAGCTCAAGCAGGAGAACCTATACTATTCCAGATAAGTGACTGTCCAGTCTCTTAAATCTTCCAGTAATGGAGCGCCCACGATTTCTGGAGGCAACTTCTGTTCCACTGGTTAATTGTCCCTCACTATCAGCAAGTTTCTCTTTAATTCCAGGTTGCTTCTCTCCTTGATTAGTTTCCATCTGTTGTTTCTTGTCCTGCCTTCTGGTGCTTTGCAAAATAAGTGGACCCCCTTCTTCTTTGTGGCAGCTTCTCAAATATTGGAATACTGCTATCATGTCCCCCCCCTCCCCATATCCTTCTTTTCTCTAGACTGGCCATCCCCAAATCCTGCAGCCGTTCTTCATATGTTTTAGTCACCAGGCCTTCTTTTTATTTTTTTTTAAACTGCCCTTCTGCAGTGAAGCACAAACGTTCAAATATTAGCTTTCCAGCTAACAAGATGGTGCGGGGTGCCATCAAAAGCATGTCTGTTCCTCACCCGCGATGCAGGGCCCACTCTTTAAATATTCGGGTTAAATCTTGGGTTTTTTTCCTCCTTTTTAGCAGCACCCTTTGTATGTTGACATTATCCGGAGTGGGGGGGCGCGTTTTGATCTGCCCGTCCTGGATGCTGATTTCTGCCTGAACAACGTATTGCGATTTGCAATCCCTTGTTAATTTGGAGTTGGGGGGGAAATGCCCCCTTCTGTAGGGAGAAGGACCCCTTCCCTTCCCTTCTTCCATAATTTACATGTTATCATTTTACTCAAGCTTCCCCTTGCCTTAAACAGTCCATTTAGGCTGCTGGCTTATTATAAACTCTACCACGATGGTCTCTTTGGCGTGACCACCCACCAGATTCAGGCTGTCTAAACAGCATCTGTCGGAATCCGTGGCGCATCCAGCGAAGTTAAAAATGGATGCTGTCCTGTTTTATTTTATTTTATTTTTAAAAAGGGGGAGCTTTTAGCCAGAGACCAACCCGATTGCACGGCTCTCCATAAAAAATCGGGAGGGGAAAAAAAATAATTCGCAATCTGGACCGACCTCAGCGGAACATCTCAGTCAATGCTCCTTTATCAGGTCTCTCTCCCACCCTTCCTGCAAGTTCCCTTTTTCTTGCTGTTTTCTCTTGCAATTAATTTAATTCGCAAGGAAACGAAAGGAAAGCCCCCCCTCCCACCCCTTGCCCTGAAATCTTATCCTCATGGTTAGACTTGTGTTGTGATTAGAATTGGGAGGGTCTTGTAGACAAGTTTTTTTTTTTTTTTTAAAAAGGTGGCCGGCATATATGACTTTTGTTTTCAACACTCCCGGTCTCCAAATCTGGTGGCTTCTGATCGGTAGCCTCATTCCGAAGGGGCTCAAGGAATGTTTCAGAAATTGAGCTGACAATGAGCCCATTGTCAGGATGAAGTGCAGTTGAAAAGGCGGCTGCGTTTCTGGATAATGTCCTTATTTTCTGGGCTTTCCATAGCTAATCCTCACCCTCTTTGCAAACTAGTGAGGACACGGCCAGCCTGGGTGGTCAGTGATAACAAGCAAAAATGAGGTTTTACAGTATCAGTTGCAAGAATAATCTGCCCAGGTGGGCACTATCCTGTACCTCTAAGAGGGAAAGGCCATGAAGGAGAAATTTCCTGACAGTGAGAACGATTAACCAGTGGAACAGCTCTGATCTTTCCCCGTTGATGGGAATTTCATTCCCTGACTATGTGCTAAGCATACATTCTGCAAACCTGTTAAAACTTGGAATTTTACAAAACAGTTATGGAATAGGAGATAAAATGTGTTCTTATATATCTTGGAGCATTGCCATCTTTCCTTGCAATTATTCATATTTTTCCTTCCTTCCTTCCTTCCTTCCTTCCTTCCTTCCTTCCTTCCTTCCTTCCTTCCTTCCCATATTTTACTCAGCCTTTTATTCCATGACTGCACTAGGTAAAAATTCATCCAATATTTCTTTTCCTTTCCCAATTCTATTAAGAGTTATCATTTAGTAACTCCTGCAGGACACGGTGGTAAGAAATGGCCTTAAAGCAAGTATATTATTGATATTCAGAGATTAAAATCTCTGTATCCTTATGATTTATACTGATATTGATTGTTTCCTGATTGTTTATTTGTAGCCTATGACTATCATTAAGTGTTGTATCATTAAGTGTTAAATTTGTATCCCATGACTATCATTAAGTGTTGTAAGTATTGTATCTTGATGAAGGTATCTTTTCTTTTATGTACACTGAGAGCATATGCACCAAAGACAAATTCCTTGTGTGTCCAATCACACTTGGCCAATAAAAAATTCTATTCTATTCTATTCTAAAAAAAAATATTGCAAAACCACATTAGCTCTTGCCCAACTTTCTGGCCATCCCTGCTTAAGAGAAAGTTGGAGCTTCAAAAGGCACTCACTGTACCATGTCTCTTCACAATGCGAGCGGTAGATAAAAATACCATTTCATTCATGATCTATTTTTGATGTGGAAAAAAGCACTATGGTCTTAGCTTTATCTCTTAGATGGACTTCCCAGTTAATAAATTTTGAAGCAAGGAAGCAAAGGGGGCTAGCTAGAGAGACTCTGTGGGTTTATTGCTAGCTTTAAAAGTTTCAAACTATGCGATTTCCTCCCTTTTAAATGTTGGAGGGAAAGAGATAACATTGTAATGGGAGGCAAGGGGAAAAAAAGTATGTGCAAAACTGGGTCTACCATCATTCCAAAGAATCTTTCCCATTTTAACACTTTCCCCCTTTTTCCCCACATACTTTCCGTGGCCTGTTAGAGGTCCAACATTCCTAGGGAAGGGAAACTAAAATAGGTCCTGAATGTTTCCCCGTCCAGCTTGAAAACAACAACGGCCCATTTGCAAATTTGTGGAAAATATTATTAATGCAATTTTGACCTCACTTCCAATGATGCAGATACCTGACCAGTTGGATGCAGGCAAGTACAGGCCTAGAGTCAACTGTGATCATTTGTCCTTGAATCAGGTTGGATTAGATCTGGCCCCAGATCAGGGAGTGTCATGAGGATTTTGGGCTACCTCTATTACTTTGCTTTTCCCTTTAACAAAATTAAAAAGAGATAGAGAAATAGAAATTAGAGATAGATAGATAGATAGATAGATAGATAGATAGATAGATAGATAGATAGATAGATAGATGAAAGAAAGGAAATATAAATAAAGAGAGAGGGGGGAGATAGATGATAGAGATAGATAGATGATAGAGATAGATAGATAGATAGATAGATAGATATATTAGTAGATAGATAGATAGACAGATAGATAGATAGATATATTAGTAGATAGATAGATAGATAAATGGAAGGAAGGAAGGAAATATAAAGATAAATAAAGAGAGGGGCAGATAGATGATAGAGATAAATAGATGATAGAGATAGATAGAAAGAAAGATAGAGATAGATATATTAGTAGATAGATAGATAGATAGATAGATAGATAGATAGATAGATAGATAGATAGATAGGTGGGTGGGTGGAAATATAGAGATAAATAAAGAGAGGGGGGAGATAGATGATAGATGGATAGATAGATGGATAGATAGATGGAAGGAAATATAGAGATAGATAAAGAGAGAGGGGGATAGATAGATGATAGAGATAGATAAATGAGTGTGTGTGTGTGTGTGAGAGAGAGAGAGAAAGAGCGAGAGAGACAGAAAGAAGACAGACTGACTGACTCATTTTGGCGGGTGGGCATTGAGGTTGTCTTGCCAACAGCATCTTTGCTAGGAGCCAAAGACTAGCCTACCCAAATTTCCAAATTTAGAGTGGAGGACTGGCTTGGCATAAACAAAGGCCCCACTGACCCCCTCCCCGCCTCTCTCTCCTTGCAGAAGATGTGAGTGAGATAGTGCCAAGAAATTTTGCCGTTGTGACTAAATCCTGATCTTTTGCAGCCAGCAAATGGGCTGTTGGTGCGAGGGAAAGAGAGACATCTTGCCCATTGGTGTGCTCACGGGTGGTCGAGGTTTAAAATGAAATATACAGGCTGACAAATGCTTTTACAAAGGCCAGATTATAAACTGTAAACCTACTGTCAGCTGGGCAAAAGGAAAAAGGGACAACCCCCCCCCCAACTCCCCACCCCAAAGCCTCTTACACCATTTAAAGATTTAGCTTGGCTTCAGCTCGAATGTCCTTCGTTTTGCGGCGAGAATGGAGCTCAGAGTTTATAAATTGTTGCTTGGGCTTTCCTAAGCTTGGGATAATAGGATATAAAATAAACTACCTTTTTGAATTTGATGTGGTGTGTGTAGGGGAGAGAGAGAAGGAAGTGCTGTGGTGTGTGGGGGGCAAAAATATCTCCAATAGAAGATCTGGAGAAGGTCGAACTCAGTGTATCACTCGCCGAAAAATTTGGAGTCCAGTCAAACTTGTATTCCAGCTGCCAAATCCAGCTGTCTTTCATCCAGAGGTGGGTTTCAGGAGGTTCTGACCAGTTCTAAAGAACCGGTAGCAGAAATTTTGAGTAGTTCGGACAACCGGTAGTAAAAATTCTGACTGGCCCCACCCCCCTCTATTCTCTGCCTCCCGAGTCCCAGCTGATTAGGAGGAAATAGGGATTTTGCAGTAACCTTCCCCTGGTTTGGGGAGGGAATGGAGATTTTACAGTATCCTTCCTCTGCCATGCCCACCATGCCATGCCATACCATACCCACCAAACCACACCCACAGAACCGGTATCCTATTCTGGAACTGGAATCCCTATTCCACCTTGAAAAAGCTCCAATGAAATGTGCATCAAGATAATAAAATTAATTTATTTGGCTGATGTCCGTGGATTTTGACTTGGTCACTGATGGTGATTGTGGGAAGAGAAGGTCTAGTTCTGAAGCATCCCAAAAATAGCATCTTTCCCTCTCGGTCTCGCTTGGGAAAAGCCTTTGCATCGAATCGGGGATCCCAAAATAACACAGTTCCTCTCTTAATAAAAAGCAGATTCAGCTCGGACACTCAGGGTCACGGAAAGGAAGAGGAATGAGATGGGTTCCAAAACACAGAAAGAGGATTGGGGTGTCACTTTTGCATCAGGCTCAACCAGGGGTGAAATCCAGCAGGTTCTGGCAGGTTCTGGAGAACCGGTAATAGAAATTTTGAGCAGTTCGGACAACTGGTAAATACCACCTCAGAACCTGCCGAGACCCACCTCTGCCACAGAGCTACAGTAGTGTATAGCAAAAGTCCTGGTAGGAGAAGGAGAAGGAGAAGGAGAAGGAGGAAGAAAGAGAAGGAAAAGGAGGAGGCAGACAGGGAGGGAGGAGGAACAGAAAAAGGAAGGGGAGGAGGAAGAGATGGAAAAGGAGGCTGGAGAGAGCGTTGAAGGAGGAGGAAGAGGAGGAGGAGAAGCAGAAGGAGGAAGAGGAAGAGGAGGAGGAAGAGGGGTTATATTAATGATCGAGTGTTCTGGAGAATTGCAAATGGCGTACATCATTTGGATCTTGCCATAAACATCTGGGAATGAGGCAGGATAGAATAGAATAGAACAGAATTCTTTATTGGCCAAGTGTGATTGGACACACAAGGAATTTGTCTTGGTGCATACGCTCTCAGTGTACATAAAAGAAAAGATACGTTCATCAAGGTACAACATTTGCAACACAATTGATGGTCAATATATCAATATAAATCATAAGGATTGCCAGCAACAAAGTTACAGTCATACAGTCATAAGTGGAAAGAGATTGGTGATGGGAACGATGAGAAGATTAATAGTTGATGATTGATGATTAGTTGATGATTGATGATAGATGATTGGACAATAATAACCTTGTTTGAAACCACTCCAGGATAGCTGGTTATATTATCCAGTTTTTATAGCGGGGTAAATTAAGCCTAATTCATACCGAAGGAAAAACTTAATAACTCAGCCCTAACAATTTAGACTCCAAATGGAGGCTTCTCTGAGGGAAGGCAGTGTTCTTCCATCAAATGCCCCTCACGAGACGAATGGCCGGGGTAGACTCAAAGCTGGGGACAGCCATTCCAGCTTTCTGATTATAATAATAATAACAACAGAGTTGGAAGGGACCTTGGAGGTCTTCTAGTCCAACCCCCTGCCCAGGCAGGAAACCCTACACCATCTCAGACAGATGGTTATCCAACATTTTCTTAAAAATTTCCAGTGTTGGAGCATTCACAACTTCTGCAGGCAAGTCGTTCCACTTATTAATTGTTCTGTCAGGAAATTTCTCCTTAGTTCTAAGTTGCTTCTTTGATGCTAGAATTAAAGTTCTATCAGGAAGCTGTTTTAATTTTAAAATCCTTTTGCTTAACATTGAGGACTTGTGGTGGTGAGTTTATTTTGGTCAGAAACTCAGCTTCCTAGTATTCCTGACCCAAAGATTTTCCCTCCCAGTGACTGCAAGAAAAGGTCAAGAGATTTCTTACAATGCGATAATTTTTCTTCTCTCCTTATATCCACTTAGTACCCCCCTCATTTTTTTTTAAAAAAAAAGAACATCCCATCACTTTCCTCCTTCCCACGTCCAGCTTGCTTTCATCTGCAAGATAATGCAATCTATTTTAGCATTGCTTTGGAAAAAGAAAAAGAGGCTTTTTCGACTGGAAATCTCTTGGGAGGTGTTGGGAGGTAGGGGGGGGAACTGGACATAAAGATTGAGAGGCTTTTTAAACGGGTTAATTGGAAACGGCTCTCCCTAATTACTGCTTTTTATTATTTATTTATTTTTTTACTAGCAGAGACCAACACGATTATCTTCCTACAATATCTGCACATAACAGTCTTGGAGTTTGAACATCCAGAGACCTCAACCTCTAGATCTTGCCCACCTGCCCAGGCCTTCTACTCTCCGTTCCAAAATAAACGATCTGTTTCTAACTTCTCCTGCCTTACCCATCTTCTGGTCCCAAAATATTTAATTGCTGATCAGGAAAGTTATCTTAGTCCTTTCTATATAGCTCTGTATCTATCTATCTATCTATCTATCTATCTATCTATCTATCTATCTATCTATCTATCTATCTATCTATCTATCTATCTATCTATCTATCTATCTATCTATCTATCATCTCTCTCTCTCTCTCTCTCCATCCATCCATCCATCAATCCATCCATCATCTCTGTCCCTGTCTATCTGTCTGTCTGTCTGTCTGTCTGTCTGTCTATCTATCTATCTATCTATCTATCTATCTATCTATCTATCTATCTATCTATCATCCATCCATCCATCCATCCATCCATCCATCCATCATCTCTGTCTCTGTCTGTCTCTCTCCTCTTATCATCTATCTGTCTGTCTGTCTGTCCGTCCATCATCTATCTATCTATCTATCTATCTATCTATCTATCTATCTATCTATCTATCTATCTATCTATCTATCATCTATATCTATCTTTATTGTAAAGAGTGCTCACCCCCCAATGTGTGTGTGTGTGTGTGTGTGTGTAAGTCCACAAGGATCGCCTTCCTTTTCTAAACATTGTAATGGAAACTTCCTAACCACTCCAGACTCTTCGGCATGATTGCATTTTATCTGAGCAGCCCTGAGCCACCAACCCTCCCCCCTCCCGGACTTATTTGAGAGCTCCCCATCTTCCCAAATTTTCTCCCCTCGATGATGGCCATGCAAAGCTGGTTGGGATGCCACGAAATCCCCTCGGCCTCGCTAGCTAATAAAATGCTTGACTTGCAGAGCTAGGAGCATAAACGCTGCTTTTCATATTTATCTGTATTAAGAGACATCTGTTTATCATATGCTACATGCCCCGATAAGGGCCCTTCCCCTCCTTCCTCCTTCTCAGATTAAAGATCCCAATTAATGTAATTTGCTGGGAGGTGCCCACAACACAGCTTTTAAATCAGTGTCAGCACAACCCCCCCCCAGGTTAATCCCGCACATCTGAATCCAGATGAAAAGCAGAATGACAAGGTCAGGCTGTACAAATTGATGGATCTTTATCCTTTTAACCTTACAAGTGTTACAGAAAAGAGAACAGTTTCATGGCGAGTTCCTTCCAATTATTTCCCTTCTCTCTCTCTCTCTCTCTCTCTCTCTCTCTCACACACACACACACACACACACACACACACACACACACACACACACACACAGAATAAAGAGCTGCTTCTTGCTGCCTGCGGCCTCAAAGTCGTTTTCATGTTAGAAACAAACTCGCTTGCAAAAAAAGTTTGACTTTTACTACTTAACGTAGCCTTGGTCTTCTTTGGAAACCGAGAAACGGGTTGCATATAGAATATGTATCATTTATATACTATTTATGATACATGCAAATACAACCATGTATCAAAATTGCAAAGTTTAGAGAAAGGGCTGGTAGACATAACTTCTACAGTTGATTCTATTTCAAATTTCAGTTGCATGTGCATTTCCACAGCAACGCCTTCTTTGGCTCTTTGGAAATTGTGTCTTGGATGCGAGAAGGTTGGAGATGAATCTGCTCATGCAGTAGGCTAGGACTTGCCCTGTATACATTTTTCTAGGTGTGAAGGTTCTCTAGGAAGGATCCCTAACTTCTTAAATTGCTGAAGAACATTTGAGGGTCACTGGCAGAGAAGCACTGGGACACAACAAATTCCTTAGCTGAGAGATTGGGTTGGAAGGGACCTTGTAGGTCATCTAGTCCAGGGGTCTCCAACTTTAACAACTTTAGGACTTGTGGCCTTCAACTCCCAGAGTTCCTCAGCCAGCTTTGGAGTTGAAGTCCACAAGTCTTAAAGTTGTCAAGGTTGTCCACAAGTCCACAAGTCTTAAAGTTGTCAAGGTTGAGACCCCTGATCTAGTCTACACACACACACACCGCCCAAGCAAGAGACTTTCTACATTGCTTTTGTGTTAGGCTGTTGATCAGTCTTGGACAATCACTTAAAAAAACCCTAAATTACATTTCAATTAATCTCACAATTCCTTCTTTTTGAGCTATCTCCCATTTTTTCCTCATTCCAGACCCGGCGTGCCTAGCTTTTCCTCTAGCCCACATCTTCATGTTGGAAGGGATGCAGAGGTGGGTTTCAGCAGGTTCTGACCAGTTCTAGCGAACTGGTAGCAGAAATTTTGCGTACTTCAGAGAACCAGTACTAAAAATTTGACTGACTGGCCCCACCCCCATCTATTCTCTGCTTCCCAATCCCCAGCTGATCGGGAGCAAAAAAGGGATTTTACAGTATCCTTCCCCTGCCATGCCCACCAAGCCATGCCCACAGAACCAGTAGTATAAAAATTTGAAGCCCACCGATGAAGGGACCTTGAGGTCCTCTGTAAAGGACAGCATGATGTTCTCAGTAACATTTGTGGAAGCCAGAGTAGATTCCTCTGAATGTGTTACTAGGACTATAGAAATGGTTCTCAACCCTCAAAGTTGTAAAAGTTGGGGCCTTCTTGAGTATTTTAGTCCTAAAGCCAATCCTTGGGCCACGTGATTCACTGGCTGGCCAACTGCATTCTTCTGCTGGAGTTCCTTTAGATGTTCTGGAAATATCTACTTCCAAAACATAACAGAAGACAATTGCGTCACAACCTTTGGGATGTTTGCTTCTTGGTCTACAGGACCAAAAGGTGGAAGTAAAGACAATGAAAAACCATTTCAGGTGGGGTTGCAATCTATCATTTTTTGACTCTGTTCTAAACATTGAAATGGTGGTGCTTAGTCATGGGAATGTAAAGATGGTTATCGACCACCATCTAATTTCCATTGCACATATTTTTTTTTGTACAAAACACTTTTTGAACTTCTGCCATCTTCTCTTGGCAAGAGCTGAAATGTGCAGGAGACAGGGGTTCATCTATCTGGGAAAAAAAAAACAACTTCTGAGACCATAGAAATCAAGTGGCACAAACAGATGACGTTGACTTCTCTTTCACGGCCCGGGCAAGTTTCTCCTATCAATGGAACACATACTTAGCAAAGCGGAAGCGAACACCAATAACGTTTCCATCAAACTTGGCATATGTATACAGCTCTCTCTTTGATCTCCTAGGATGCCATAATTAGATTACATAATCGGTGCCCTCCTTATCTTTTCCAACATTTACCCAAGGCAAGCAGATGTCCATTTTTTGGGGCAGCTAAAATTAGTAGCTCTTTATTTCTTAGAAGATAAACACGTTCTGCAGGAAAATGCGGATGAGAAAGCCGGCATGTGGCGATAGAAGTTTGATCCGTTTTAGTTCAAGGTCTGTCTTGGGTTTGTCAGGATCAAAAAGAACAACATGGATGTTGCCGCTGGAGTTTAATGAAAAGGGCCACCAAAGGGGAGCCCTTCTCTTGCTTCTGACCTTGTGTGGTCATACAAGAAGAGACGTTGGGTTTAGATGATGGGATGAATTTAAGAAAACATCAACTAGCTGGCTACCCTACTAGAAAACTTAATTTTTTGGTCAAATTTGGTGTCTTTCTTTTTTTGTGATGGTCTGTAGGATCTCAAAGTGGAGCTCTTCTCTTACTTCTGACCTTGGGTGGTGATACAAGAAGAGACGTTGGGTTTAGATAATGGGATGAATTTAAGAAAACATCAACTAGCTGGCTACCCTACTGGAAAACTTAATTTTTTGGTCAAATTTGGTGTCTTTCTTTTTTTGTGATGGTCTGTAGGATATCAAAGTGGAGCTCTTCTCTTGCTTCTGACCTTGGCTGGTCATACAAGAAGAGATGTTGGGTTTAAGATGATGGGATGGAATTTAAGAAGGGCAGCACATGATTGGTTACTCTACCGGAAAAATTTATTATTTGCCAAAGTTGGTCCCATGTTCATTTTTTGGGATTGTCAGTAGGTTCTCATGGTGTAAATTACTTAGGGGAAAGACCTAGAGTTGACTATCTCCTTATGTGGTTTCCATAGGCCAACCCAAGAAATCAAAGCAGTGGTTTTCTGTTACTTTGCTCACAACTGGACAGCTGTTTGCCAGAATCCTTCGTTAGTTTTGCAATGACTTCTGGGAAGATTCTCTGCAATTGCAGATTGGGAATCAGACACGGTTCTGGATGAAATAGCATTTTTTTTGTCATGAACTTCAGCGTTAGGTCATTGTGACTTTATGAAGTACCTCATAATCAAGAACAATCTGTTCTGGTTCTGCTTAGATTTTTTTGGGGGGATCTCAGATTTTCTGCCTCTTTTCTGAGTAAAAATTTTGGGGGCTACAGGTCATCCGTCACTTACTTTGTTTTTCTTCCCTGTTCTAGGAGAAAACAAAGAACCTGTGAATTTTCATATGGCAGACTAGCAAATGGAGGGAACGTCCTTTTCTTAAAATAAAACTCCTGCTTTTAATTTTCTTTTAACCGAAACTTATATTTTATTACTTCTAAGCTCTCAACAAGGACCATGGTTTCAATAAATTAGGAGAAGCTGCTGGCACATAGAGAGGAGCTAAAACTCTGCAAATATAGGAAGGAAAATCTATTAACTGTCCTTCCATGCAACTAATTTCAGAATCTGAATCCGAAAATCTGTTTAGGCAACCTTGCCTATTAGTTTACTTGTGGAACTTGGAACAGTGAGTCTTCTATTTTTTTTTCTTTATCGTTCTGCATCCCAAAACCACTTCTACTTTCCTAATACGTTCCACAGCTTCTTTGGTATAGTGGTTAACAAATCCAGAATCAAATCCATTCACCACAGAATTAATGTAGGCAGGACAAGAAGCAATGGGTAGAAACTAACCAAGGAGAGAAGCAACCTAAAACTAAGGAGAAAATTCCTGAAAGTGAAAACTGTGGGAACAAATTGCCTTTGGAAGTTGTAAGTGCCCCATCACGGGTGGCTTTTAAGAAGAGACTGGATAGCCATTTGTCAGAAAAAAACACAGGTCTCCTGCAAAAGCAGGGGATTGAGCTAGATGACCTCCAAGGTTCCTTCTAACTCTGTTATGGTTACTGAGTTTTCTGCACTTTTGAGTTAGTCATTCCCATTTAGCTGAAACCCGCTTTTAAGGCTGGTGCTGGGGTGAATTGATAGGAGCTTCAGTTGTCCACCACTTTGAACTGCTAAAAGATAAATATCAACAAAAAACATAACTGAACATTTTAAAATGTTGGTGAATAGGCCTGGTGAAGGCCTATTTGCCTGACTCTCCTAAGAAAATACTCAAACTTCACTCACTTTTGTATTTGAAACTTACTTCAACCAAGGCACAGCCCCTGGAACAAAATCACAGGATGACCTTGGAGGCAAAGCTAGCTGGGGAATTCTGGGAGTTGAAGTCCTCCAGGCTTAAAGTTGCCAAGGTTGGAGACCCCTGGTCTAGTCAACCCACCCCGAACAAGCAGGAGTACATGACTGACTGGGGAATTCTGGGAGCTGAAGTCCACAAGTTGCCAAGTTGGGAGACCCCTGCTATATCAAATGTGCTTAGCGTGCCCGCATCAAAATCCAACAAGATAAGCATTGGCTGCAATGTCTTGTCCCTTTCCATGACTAGCAAGGTGCAAATTCGGAACAGAAACGGCAAAGACCCAACTACAGGCTTGAACGTTTTGCCACAACAGAGATTCAATGCAAAGTGTAGGGCCTTTTGCATCATTTGTGCAGGTTGCACAATCCAGGTTTCCTGGCCACAGAATCTGAGTCACTTTGGCGGAGGCTTTTATTTGTTTGTTTAGAACAGAGCAACAGATGCCAAACATAAAAAGGAGCCCTTAGTGCTTATGGTTTGTAGAAAGCTTCCCAGATTTGTCTCCATCTCTTGATGCGACTCCAAGCTTTTTCTACCGTTCGTGTCCAAATGAACTTTGGAAGGGAGAACTGCTGGCTTGTTCTTGTGTTACAGTGGGGGGCCTTGGGAAAAAAAATAAAATAAGGCCTTTTATTCTCCCAGAGCTCAGATTTCTTGGACAAAGCAGGCCCAGCACAGATGACTACTAGCAAAAATCCAGCTTTAGAGGTGTTCGCATTAACCTGTCATGTCAAACATCCCATAATAAGTTGGTCCAAACTTTCAGAGGATGGGAGACGCTCATACTACAAAGCAAACAAATGCTAAACACCAAGTCACTTAATTTTATTAATTACCCGTGGTTGTTTTTTGTGGGGGGTTTTCCCCCCTTTTTGCATCCTGTTGCTCCACCTCGTAGTAATGACAAGAGCTGAGAGAGCAGCTGGCTTTATTAAAGCCAGCCCATTAGCAGCAAGTCTCTGTAATCCGGGGCTTCCCGCTAAGGAATGCAGGAGAGAATAATGGATTTACTTAGTGTCACAAACGGACCCTCGGAGGAGAAAAGGGGTAGAATTTTGAGGTAGCTTCTAGCTTCTATTTCTAGGTAGCTTCTTCCAAAATGCAGGAAGATAAAGCACCATAAATTACAAACAATCCATATCTCTATGAAAAACATCCTTCCAACAAATTGCAACTAATTCTACCCTTCAATCTAAGCTGGTAGAGTTGGGATAATTTAGGAAGCTCAGATAAATGGTGCATCCATCCGGCAGCTTCAGGTTCTTCCCGTTTATGTATTTCCCGAGTTCCTAATTTGTCCATTCCTATGCCAGTTTCTAAATTAAAGTGTAATCTTGTATGCCTTTCTCAAACATAAACAGTTTTCTTAGCAATTCGGCCTAAATCTGCAAACTTTTTTTTTTTACAACAAATAGGCTGCTCTAAATAATTTTCATGAATTTTTTGTGTACCGCTTAACATCCAAAAGGATATCTTACATTTTTTGAATGTCCTCTTTGCAAATGCCACACATATCCTAGCACAAATCTTGCAAAATACAAATAGCAAATCTTCCCTCTTCCCTCTTCCCTCTGCCGAGTGGCATAAAGTAACACAATAGTTTTGTAACAGGAACCAGGGGTGACAACATCCGGGTGGGTGGGTGGAGCCTGCCCGCGGTTTTACTACCGGTTTGCAAGAACCGGACCGAACCGTGGGCAACCCACCACTGCCAGGAACTGTTTATGTAGAATTGTCATCCCAACTCCCCATATTGTGGCTGATTATCAGCACCTGAGAAGTGGGGAGGTCCAGGTGTGTCTTCTACAAAGGCAGTGCCACAGAACCCATGTAAGATATGACGAATTGCTTCCATCTCTGTCCTTCTGTACTCATACTGATCCCATCCAGAAGCTTCTTATTTGCACATCCTCAAAGAAAACTGGGATTAGGCATTTCGCATCAGAGGGATTTGTTGACTTCAAAAGTGGACTTCAACCACAATGTTGCACGTACAACAGTGCATACGTGTCTCCAAACTCCTGACTTTAGGGTCTTAAGGATTCTTCCCACGAAAATACACTTACTTCACCTACTCCCAAAGCAAGAAGTGGTTGCATTTATGGGTCTCTTTGCTTATATTGTTGAGTGAGACCCTGGGTGGCAGCCTTCCACCCTGGTCTTGAATTTGCCACTTGTGGAAATGCAGAGCAAACCTCCAACAGCCAAAAAACTGGGCCGTGTTAAACCAGTAAATAAATATTCTCAAATTGCTCACTCAGTTCGGAAACGATGAAACTCAAAAACAGAACACGAGCACAGTCTGCAGCCTGCTCTTACTCCCTCGCCTGTGCTGTCGAAAGACCTTTGCTGCGATAGAATAACATATATGAACGGAATATCCTTGGAAAGAGTTTGATGTAATAGTTTTGGACAGCAGAGAACGTAGAGTTAGTGATGACACCAGATTATCTTCTCCCTCCTTGATTCAGCTCTGTAATCAAACAGCACCGACGCTGCTCCCTACCCTTCCTAACCCAGACTGCTGTGAACCCAACATTTAGGGAACATCCGGCTCTCTCGCTATCCTCTCTCAGAACCAGGGGCCTGGCATTTGCTTTTTCTCAACGGGGTAACAACCGAGTCCAGTCGCAATGTTTCAAACCCGTCTCGTGAAGGTCCAGTGCCAAAATACGGGCCCGATTGTGAAAAGCTATAATCAACAATGTGTCACAGCTGTTGTTTGGGCTTATTATTAGATATAACTCCCTCTGGCGCGCTCAGGCTGGCTGTTGACTTCCCTTCCACAAATGGGAACGCATTTGCTTTGCTTAGCAATTCTCCCCCCCACCCCCACCCCCTTGGTGCAAAGTTGTACGATGTGGCGGAGATCTAGACGCCATGAGCCGGCTTTGGTGCTCGGATACCACAGCCGGGAGGTCAACCCACATGCCGAAGTTAGGAAAGAGAGCCGTTGGATTGAAAAGCCTTCGTTTCGGACTCGGTCAAAGTGGCTAGTTCAAGCCCAGGTTGTGTCTGCAGTGACAGCGCCTAACGGTTCCCAGAGCTGAGGAAAAATTGGCCATGTCCTTCTGGAATGTTTAGAAGGTAAAGGTTTATTTTTGTATTTCCATCCATTCCTGGACCGGCTCATTCTCTCTCTTTCTCTCTCCCATCTATATAATGTAACAAGACCACCAAGTGTGCCTCTTGTCTCTCCAACCCACAATATTCAATTCACATTTGTTGCTTTTTGTAAAAAGTTTCCCTGAGGTCATCCACCTAGTTTCCCCCCCCACCTCCCCACCTCCAAACAGGAAACGGCTTTCAGATGTTTATATGTTAAAAAAAAGTAAGAAAGAAAGAAAAAGGGGGGGAAAAATGTAAGACAGCTAATCTACCCATTTAACATGCATTGGCAACTGGCAAGGTTTCCCCCCCTTTCCTGCTTCTTCCGTGATATTAATAGCTTTTCCGTTCAAATTACATGTTCACTCAATAAGAGCCTCTGATCCAAAATATTGGATAACCCTGTTTCCTTGCGGGACTGATTGGAGTTAGCCAAGCAATAAACTCAGGATTCAGATTAAAAAGGGGGGGGAAAAAAGAGGAAAATTATTGTGACTGCATTGCTGATCTTAAATAAATCCCTTTCCTTTCCTTTCCTTTCCTTTCCTTTCCTTTCCTTTCCTTTCCTTTCCTTTCCTTTCCTTTCCTTTCCTTTCCTTTCCTTTCCTTTCATTTCCTTTCCTTTCCTTTCCTTCTTCTTTTCTTCCTTTCCTTTCCTTTCCTTTCCTTTCCTTTCCTTTCCTTTCCTTTCCTTTCCTTCCCTTCTCTCCTTCTACTTTCCTTTCCTTTCCTTTCCTTCCCTTCTTCTTCTACCTTCCTTTCCTTTCCTTTCCTTTCCTTTCCTTTCCTTTCCTTTCCTTTCCTTTCCTTTCCTTTCCTTCCCTTCCCTTCCCTTCCCTTCCCTTCCCTTCCCTTCCTTTTCCTGATCTGTCCAAAATTAGCAGCATGTAGTTTTTTTGCAGTGCAGTTCCAGAACATAATTTGTATTTATTTATTTAAAATATTTATACGGTACTTAACATTTATAAAATATTCTTGGTTTCTTTGAATTTTCCAAGGGATAGACGCTATCTCTAGCCTTGGGGTTTTCTTCTCTCCAGTCTTTCATCTTATCCTAACAAATTTGTCTAGCCGTGACAAAAACAAACCACCAAACGAAATAATAGCTAGCCAATAATAACAAATTTGGCCAGTATCCATGTGACAAATTTTTGTGTGTGGTTTTTTTTTTTTAATATATATGAATATATCCAGATTTATAGATGAACTAAACTGGAGAATGATGGCGGGTTGTTGTTTTTTTTAAAACTGAATGTAAAAAGGCAGTAAAATAATGCCATAGGCTGACAAATGCTTCTTTCTTTCAAAAATCTTTAAGTTATCAGCCCCAGATCTTTTCCCCAAAGCCTGCCCTGTTTCTTGGAAGCTCTGTGCAACTTCTTCTAATCTAAAATATGCAGTTTAAGGATTTAACTAATACAACCAATCAATTAGCTTGCGTTTTTAAAAGTCAAGGGATGACACTTCCCACCCACCCAATTTCTTCTCTACTGAACCAGCAGGCTTTGGAATGTCAAATTTCTACAAATGTGGAAGTTTAACGGCATCCACAAATACACACACACACACACACACACACACACACACACACACACACACACACACACACACACACGTGTAAATGAAATGCGGGTGATATTTTCCAAAGGAACACCTGGAAGGTGTAAATCAAAAATATCGTAAACACTTCAGAGGAAAACCCATGACAGAAACACTAGTGTGTTGTGCGATGCGGTTGATCATTCTGGAGAAGCTTAAATCGATAAATCAGAGAGTGAACTGAAGACTAATAAACAGTTCCCCTAATGAAAAGGAGATATTCTCCACGCTACGAGACTAAACTTTTACTCTTTGCTACCCAAGAAAGCTGATACGAGGGTCAAAGAGACCACATTCTAAAGTCAGATTTTGATTAAAACCCAAAATAAATCCAACAGATTCTTTAAAACACTCACAACCATGGGAGAGGCCAAGTTGTGGTATACTTCACACTTTAAGAATCAGTGGGGGGTGGGGGGGAAATCACGTAGGATTTCGAACAAGATATTGTTGTAGAGATGAGCTTTGTTCCTTTCCTCTTAATTTTGGAAGTCTTTCCCCTTTTAGAGTTCTTATACAGTTTTCCCCTCATTTTTATTTATCTTATTTGTTTAGTAGCTTTATATTCTGCTTTGCTGGAGTGGTTCAGAGTCCTTCGATTTTTCCTGGTGTTATTTCTGCTAGACTTTGGAAATGTCTGAAGCTAAATCTTAGAAATGAGGGATGTCTTTCTGGTTTTGTGACCCTCCTTACGCCGCAGAAAAGATATTTTAAATCATTAGTTAACTTCTATCTTCCTACAGACACTCCTAGGAAGTCCTCCGCTGAAAACTTTTTTTTTTAAAGTGTATTTTTATTTTCAAGAAAAATTCTGATGAATTTTAAAAGAAAGGTGCTAGTGTGTTTATTCTGAAGTGTTATTAGAGATTTGTAATCCACTACCCCCACCCCAAAAAAAGAAGGAAGGGGTAAAACCCCCTTCCCCATTGTTGCTGTGTAGAAGGGGGGAACTTGGAGATAGCATGAAGTCAGTTGGGAGAGGTTTAAGTTGGGAAGAGTTTGAGTTGAGAAGGGGAGAACAGGCAGACACTGATGGGGGCTGCATTCACACAGCACAACTACTGATCGGGCTAAAATGATTTGGGTTGGTTGTGGTTTACGATGATGGGACTCCCAACCCTTTGTCTTTGTACGGTGTGCCATTTTGACACAAACTGAGGACAACCTGCCTAGAAGTCTAATGTTGGAATGGCTACCAAGGCCAACAGGAAGTGATATTTTATCCGGCTTTCGTTATCAATAAAGGAGAATATTTGTAGCCCAGGGCTGAAAGCACCCCCTTAGTGCTCTCTCAGCTTGGTGGCTTTCTTGCAGAGGTTTCATTACCAAAACTAGGTAACATTATCGGCACTAGTAGTCCTTCATTATTAATAAAGTGCCTTTATTAATTTTTTTACAAGTAACTCAGTGTGGCAAACCTGCCTTAAAAAGGGCACAGGAAACAGGAAAGAACATTTCTCCAGAACATTTCTAACGTGTGGACGATGAGCTTGTGATGCCCAGGAGAACTTTGCAGCTTGCCCTGGGCATCTATGGCTGTTTGTAATTTTCAGATGTGCTCCCCAGTTCCAAACAGCCAAGGTTCTGCCCCGAATGCCATTTCGTCAGTCCGAACCGTTTGCGTCCCCAGAAATTATCCTCCCTGCTTGCCTTCAGGTGTGAGTCCATTGTTCCGATTGTGAACTTGGCGAGATTTAAAATACATAATATATAAGATTAGAGGCAGGGAACTTTAAATATTTACTTTTTAAATATATAGGCTGCCAGTTAATGTTAGGGGTAATCTAATGTAATTGTGGGTGTCATGTGGTTGCCGGATTCTCACATTCATTATGATAATAAATCTGCTTCTGGTTTTAGTATGCCTCTGAGCTTAGGTTGGCCTTAAAGATAAGGCAATGTTTTGCTAAGAATGAAGAATATTTCATTTCCCAAGCAGGCGACTTTTTTTTTTTTTTTTGATCTTGGAAAGGTGCAGAAAAAGGCTGCTTGCTGAGACCTGAGAGCCAGACGTAATGAAGAAAATTGGTCCCACAGACCGTCCTTGACTTAAGGCCACAACTGACCCTAAACGTTCTGCTGCTAAACCGGACATTGGTTAAGTGAGTTGTGCTCCATTTTATGACCTTGCTCGCTGCCGCTATTAAGTGAATCATTGCAGTTGTTAAGTTAGTAACACAGTGAATCTGGCTTCCCCGTTGATGTTGCTTGCCAATTGCCAGGAGACGGTGAGTTCTAGTCCCTCCTTAGGCATGAAAGGCGTCTGGGTGACTCTTTCTCAGCCCAACCCACCTCACAGGATTGTTGTTGTGGGGAAAAATAAGAGGAGGAAGGTATGCTGGGTATCTTTGCAGCTTTGAGTTGTTTGTAAAAAATAATAAAGGCGGAATATACATGAATGAATGAATGAATAAATAAGGAATGCTGTAGGGTTTTCAGCTATTGCGGAACCTGCTGAGTTTTCCATTTTTATTTTAATTGTTCTGAGATGTTTTAAATCCTCTTTGTCTCTAGTGTCTTGAGTGCTTTGCAAGGGGGTGGCCTTATCAATGAAATAATGGGAGGGGGAGAAAATGAAATCATAATATGACATGTCAGCTAGTGTTCTATTAAGCAGGTACTGGGTATTGCATTCGATCTGTATGACTCAGGGGTGTCAAACTTAATCAAGTTTCATTGAGGGCCACATCAGGGTTGTGTTTGACCTCAGGGGACCCGGGGTGGGTCTGGCCAGCTCAACATCACTCATTGAGGCTCCGTTTTTCAGCCACAATGGCCTCCTGCAGCCCTCTGCCAGTGAAAACGGAACTCGGGGAAGCCATCACAGCCGAAAACCGAGCTTGGGAGGGGCGCATACAGACCTCCCAACCTCTGTTTTTGCTGGCAGAGGCACCGCGGGCCGGTTCTTCACTGTTTCCAGTGTTGGCCAGTGGGCCAGATCTAAGCACCCTGTGGGCCGGATCTAGTCCTCGGGCTTTGAGTTTGACACCCGTGGTATAACTGCTTGAGGGTATAGGACTGAGTTTCCCAAACCGTTTCTTTCATTACCCAAAACCACTTAATCAGAATGTCCTTATCTAAGAGTCCCTGTTGTGATTGGATCAGGGGTCCGTGCGTCTTTTTCCCAAAGAAAAGCCACATTTACCCAATTTTATCATTTACTTGGGTTTTGGAAACACTGGCGTAGGGTTGTTTCACCCCACAGTGACTTCCTGAGCTTAGCAACCAAACTAACATCCTGTTCGAGAACAAACAACCTGCAAAACAAAGCAATAATCGGTCTTTGCATGACACATGAAGAAAAGCTGGGTGCAATTAGTCATGTTTCTCGAAAGTAACTTCTTGACGATCGCCCACACATCCCTATAAAATTCTCTCTTTTCATCCCAGTTGGAATTCTGATGGACTCTATTACGTTAATTCACAAAGTTATGAGGATTGCTGGAGAGAATGTCAAGTAGTATCATAAATTCCCAACTTCTGGGGAAATCACATAAAGATGGGCAATAGAAAAGCCATTAATGACTAGCTACGTGAGCCTCCCCCAACCTGGAAACTTCTAGAAGTGTAGGACTTCGGTATCTAAACGTAGTTGATGATGCGCATTGAAGGCCATCATGTCACTGGCTGAAGAAGTCCAACCTTTCAAATGCCAAGATCTTGAGACATTTTACCGATTGACGGAAAGATCGTGCCTTACGGCTTGGAGAGCTAGAGCTGAAGACCTTCTGAGTGCCTTAAATTGGGGAAAAACTCAGCAAATTAATTTAGTCACATTTGCTGAGTTTTTTCCCTAGTTTGAGACACTTAGATGGTCTTCAACTCTACCTGTCCAAGCCGTAGGACACGTTCTTTCTGTCAATCAGTAAAATTTAGGCACTAATTTAGAGTCCTTGTTCAACACAGGACGCAGGCCACCAAGGTGGAAAAGATCTTCTAAAAGTCTTGAAGATCAAAGAATGATGTATGGGTTTGGGATAGCACTTTGTAGGTTGGAGGTGGGGTGTCCAAAAAGTCAAGAGGCCCACCCAATTAAAGCCCTGCTGCCTTTCTCATGTGTGCCACATATTCAAGGCATGTAAAAAAGGGGAGAGGCTTTCATCCCATGGCTGCGATCATCATCTAGGCTTTTTGACCTTTACTGCAGATACTCTTGATATGGGAACGTATTTTCCTTAACGTTTCTTGGCACCCCTTTCTTCACCCCCAAATTTCCAGGTGGGCAAAGACAGCTCTTGGTACTCTCTGAGCTTGGTTCTTTTCTTGCCGATGTTTCATTAGAATAGAATAGAATAGAATAGAATTTTTTATTGGCCAAGTGTGATTGGGCACACAAGGAATTTGTCTTGGTGCATATGCTCTCAGTGTACATAAGAGAAAATATACGTTCATCAAGGTACAACATTTACAACACAATTGATGGTCAATATATCAATATAAATCATAAGGATTGCCAGCAACAAGTTATAGTCATAGTCATAAGTGGAAAGAGATTGGTGATGGGAACTATGAAACGATTAATAGTAGTGCAGATTCAGTAAATAGTCTGACAGTGTTGAGGGAATTATTTGTTTAGCAGAGTGATGGCCTTCGGGAAAAAACTGTTCTTGTGTCTAGTTGTTCTGGTGTGCAGTGCTCTATAGTGTCGTTTTGAGGGTAGGAATTGAAACAGTTTATGTCCAGGATGCGAGGGATCTGCAAATATTTTCATGGCCCTCTTTTTGACTCGTGCAGTATACAGGTCCTCAATGGAAGGCAGGTTGGTAGCAATTATTTTTTCTGCAGTTCTAATTATCCTCTGAAGTCTGTGTTTTTCTTGTTGGTTGCAGAACCGAACCAGACAGTTATGGAGGTGCAGATGACAGACTCAATCATTCCTCTGTAGAACTGAATCAGCAGCTCCTTGGGCAGTTTGAGCTTACTGAGTTGGCGCAGAAAGAACATTCTTTGTTGTCCTTTTTTAATGATGTTTTTGATGTTAGCTGTCTTGAGATATGGTAGAACCTAGAAATTTGAAGGTTTCTACTGTTGATACTGTGTTGTCAAGTATTGTGAGAGGTGGAAGTATGGAAAGGTTTCTCCTAAAGTCTACCACCATTTCTACGGTTTTGAGTGTGTTCAGTTCCAGATTGTTTTGGTTGCACCACAAGGCTAATCGTTCAACCTCTCGTCTATATGCGGATTCGTCATTGTCTCGAATGAGACCGATCACTGTTGTGTCATCTACATTCATCTACATTCATCTACATTCATTACCAAACTAGGTAACGTCATCAATGCTAGTAGGAAGTGGGGTTTGCAACAGCCCAATCAAGGAAACACCAGGACTTCTTCTACCAACATTAACAGGGCAGGCCACTAGTACATAAAATCAGAGCAAGCACCACTCTTTACTATGGTAGTACTGATGATTTTACCTAATTTGGGTTATGAAATATCTGCAAGAAAGCCACCAAGCTCAGAGAGGACTCCATAGTCCTCCTCCTCCTAAACCCCACTCCCTTTTAGCATTGATGATGTTACCTAGATGGGTCATGAGACATCTTTAAGAGAGTGACCAAGCTCAGAGCACACCAAGGACTCCATAATCCTCCTCCTCCTAAACCCCACTCCCTTCTAGCCCTGATGATGTTACTTAGATGGGTCATGAAACATCTGCAAGAGAGCCACCAAGCTCAGAGCGCACCAAGTTCAACCCTGAGTTACAAACTTTCTCTTCTGTTGGAAAAAACAGCTCTTTCTAGAAAGTTTGAATCCAGTTTAAACTGAATTTAGAAATTAGAATCAAGGCTGACCCAAAGGATGCGAGCTGCTTGCCTCTGCCTTTGAGAAAGCGTCTGTGTCAGGAGGTACGAAACTCAGAGCAAAGGAGTAGGGGGGAAAAAGAACCAGGCAACATTCATGCTCAGAAAGCAATCCTCTCCCCTCCCACCTGCAACATATCCTGGCCTTTAATTAGCTCCTGGCCATAATTGTAATGAGCAGAGGCTGCTTCATCATGGGCTGGGCCCCTTTGGCCGAGATGGCGTCCAGGGTCTGGTCATCATATTGGCCTCTTTGCAAAGCTGAGATTTCTCAAATTACTAATTCTCCTGATGGTGTTGTGGGGAGCAAAAGACACTCATCCCTTTTCTTGAGAAATGACATTCTTCCTATCATTCCTGAACACTTTTGCAGTAAATGGACTCATATCCGTTTCGGTCAATGATGAAGTGTTAGGCTATCACATAAATCTGGAAGAAGATGGATAGATAAGGGTCGCCTTTAAGCTTGTTTGACATTGGCGTTTCTGGTTCTGCAGATTTGGGAGAGGAGTGTGCACCTTTTCTCCCTCCCTCCCTCCCTCCCTCCTTCCCTCTGTGTGTGTGTGTGTGTGTGTGAGAGAGAGAGAGAGAGAGAGAGAAGAGAAAAGAGAAAAAAGGGAGAGAGAGACAGAAAAGAGAAAAAAAGAGAGAGATAGAAGAAAAAAGAAAAAGAGAGACACAGAGATACAGAGAGGAAAGAGAGAAGAAAGAGAGAGAGAGAGAGAGAAGAAAAAAGAGAGAGCGATACAGAGAGAGAAACAGAGAGAGAGAGAGAAAAGAAAAAAGAGCGAGAGAGAGAGAGAGAGAGAGGGAGGGAGGGAGAGAGAGAGAGAGCGAAGAAAAAAGAAAAAAGGGAGAGAGAGACAGAAAAGAGAAAAAGAGAGAGAGAGAAGAAAAAAGAGAAAAAGAGAGAGACAGATACAGAGAGAAAAGAGAGAAGAAAAGAGAGAGAGAGAGAGAGAGAAAAGAAAAGAGAGAGAGAGAGAGAGAGAGAATGTAAAAGGAAGACATCATTACGGTTAATTTAATCTTTGCAAGGGACTTTGTTTGGGGGATTTAATTTGTTTGCCTCTTGTAAATCCCTACAGGACTGCATAAGTGGCTTTAAAACCGTTGGGAAACTGTGCAAAAAAAAAAAAACCCAGGAAAAAAAAGGGAGGGTTTTCTTCTGGAACAGAAAAGAACACTAAAAGTTGCAGGCATGTTTCGGCTACGTACGTCACTGAACTGATGCAATGAGGAAGACAGAGGAAACGTTTCCAAAATTACCTCCCTGGTTTTGAGTTCTGGGTCCTTACTTGGCTAAGAATCCACTCTTCATTCTTTAGGGGTGTGTGTGTGTGCATGTATAATTTTTTGGCGATTTTGTACACATGCCGTTCGGGGCATGGAGAGGTCTGGGGACTGCCATGAGCCGAAGTTGAGAGGATGGGTTCGATTGTGTGGTTATAGCTAGCGTTTTACATCAGGGCTCTCCAAACTTGGCCATTTTAAGACTGGTGGACTTCAACACTCAGAATTCCCTAGTCAGAATGGCTGGCTGGGGAATTCTAGGAGTTGAAGTCCACAGCTCTTAAAATTGACACCCCTGCTTTACCTCAAAATGTTTATGGACACTTGGGCATAAGAAATCCATATAATGGAATTTTGTTTGAAATCGGGGGAGTTTCTTCTCAAAAACCTGCAGGGGAGAATTGGAGAATAGGGTGTTTATTGGTTCTTTTTTATTCATACTTGCTGGGGGCATTTCTTCAAAAGCAAATCTTACCAGACTGATTATCAATACCTATGGGCCTGGGGTAACTAAAATAGATTAATAGCTAACCAGGTTTGGCTAATTCGGAGAAAACTAACAAGCCCTAGATAGTTTTTGGATGAGAAACCGACTAAATTTCTACCGACTAAGATTCTACATTTAGGCCAAAAAAACAAAATGCACCAGTACCGTATATGTGGTACCTTGCTCAATAGTAGTACCTGTGAGAGGGATCTTGGAGTCCTAGTGGACAACCATTTAGATATGAGCCAGCAGTGTGAAGCAGCTGTTAAAAAAGCCAACACAGTTCTGGGCTGCATAAACAGAGGGATAGAATCAAGATCACGTGAAGTGCTAGTACCACTTTATAATGCCTTGGTAAGGCCACACTTGGAATATTGCATCCAGTTTTGGTCGCCACGATGTAAAAAAGATGTTGAGACTCTAGAAAGAGTGCAGAGAAGAGCAACAAAGATGATTAGGGGACTGGAGGCTAAAACATATGAAGAACGGTTGCAGGAACCGGGTATGTCTAGTTTAAGGAAAAGAAGGACTAGGGGAGACATGATAGCTGTGTTCCAATATCTCAGGGGTTGCCACAGAGAAGAGGGAGTCGGGCTGTTCTCCAAAGCACCTGAGGGTAGAACAAGAAGCAATGGGTGGAAACTGATCAAAGAAAGAAGCAACTTAGAACTAAGGAGAAATTTCCTGACAGTTAGAACAATTAATAAGTGGAACGACTTGCCTTCAGAAGTTGTGAATGCTCCAACACTGGAAATTTTTAAGAAAATGTTGGATAACCATCTGACTGAGATGGTGTAGGGTTTCCTGCCTGGGCAGGGGGTTGGACTAGAAGGCCTCCAAGGTCCCTTCCAACTCTGATGTTATGTTATGTTATGTTAAATTCGGAGTTTGATTAGGATGGCCCAACAAGAAACAAAAATATTCTAGAAGAAAGCAAGTTTAGGACTCTTGCTTCTTACTAAGGAAAGTTCTTGTGTATGGAGTTATGCTTTGATCTTGCCCAGCTCTGGAATAGTAGTTAACTAACCTTGAATGATCTTAAAAAGGGAGGCAGATCTGAGGCTCTGCTTGGTTCATATTTGACTGGGAGACCCTCACAAAATAGCAAAGCTAGGCTGGAAAAAAAAAATCCTGGAAGAAAGTAATCACAAATCCATTTTGTATTATTGCCAAGTGAATTACAAGAACACATCCATGGATTCACCAGAGATCCAACTGAACTTGTAGGCATCTTTATGAGGACATACACAAATGGCCCACCTTCTTCTCCTCCTTCTCCTTCTTTCCTCCTTTCCTTTTCCCCATTATTTTCCTTCTCTTCCTTCTCCTTCTCCTTCTCCTCCTTCTCCTTCCCCCTCTCCTTCTTTCCTCCTTTCCTTTTTCCCATTATTTTTCTCTCCTTCTCCTCCTCTTCCTCCTCCTCCTCCTCCTTTCCTTTTCCCCATTATTTTCCTTCTCTTCCTTCTCCTTCTCCTCCTTCCCCTCCCCCTCTCCTTCTTTCCTCCTTTCCTTTTCCCCATTATTTTCCTTCTCTTCCTTCTCCTTCTCCTCCTTCCCCTTCCCCTTCCCCCTCTCCTTCTTTCCTTCTTTCCTTTTTCCCCTTATTTTTCTCTCCTTCTCTTCCTCCTCCTTCTCCTCCTTTCCTTTTTCCCATTATTTTTCTCTCCTTCTCCTTCTCCTTCTCCTTCTCCTTCTCCTTCTCCTTCTCCTTCTCCTTCTCCTTCTCCTTCTCCCTCTCCTTCTCCTTCTCCTTCTTTCCTCCTTTCCTTTTCCCCATTATTTTCCTTCTCTTCCTTCTCCTTCTCCTCCTTCCCCTTCCCCTTCCCCCTCTCCTTCTTTCCTCCTTTCCTTTTTCCCATTATTTTTCTCTCCTTCTCCTCCTCTTCCTCCTCCTTCTCCTCCTTTCCTTTTTCCCATTATTTTTCTCTCCTTCTCCTTCTCCTTCTCCTTCTCCTTCTCCTTCTCCTTCTCCTTCTCCTTCTCCTTCTCCTTCTCCTTCTCCTTCTCCTTCTCCTTCCCCTTCTCCTCCAAGCACTTGTCCCAAAGAGATGGAGGCCAGCTCTAACTGTGAAAAACAGATTTCTCCGAAACATCTGGAACAGACAGAGCAATGCAGGCTTGGAGACTTAAGTGTGTCAGGCACTCAGTCACCAACCTACAGTAGAGAGAGATTCAACCAGAAGGGCTTTGACCCCTCGAACAGATGCTAGATGGCCAAACCCCCAACTCACAAGCCTTCCGTCATTAAGGGAAGGAGAGCACAAAAGGTGAGAAGGCAACTGAGTCTCCAAATCCCATGTAATTTGAACATCGAGAAGAGCCCCAAGTTCTTCCAGCATCTGTCTGGAAATGTCCATCACAGGATTCCTATCCACCTCAGGCAAAGCTTGGTGTTTCAGTGGGGCAGCTGCCAAAGAGACAATGCCAATTATTTGTCTGCCTTGACAAGATTGATCATCGCTCCCAGTAACTGTGGGCCCAGAAATGGTTGGTTGGCAGCCAACACTGTAATTATTGGTCCCTGGGAGATTAATAAGTGACAGCCACTAGCCTGGTGCGAGTTGGCCACCTTCCTCTCTGCCCGTCTCTCCCACCCCGCTGCCTCTTAACCCCTGCTGGAATGTGTGGGGGGCTTTGCCAAGTCCGATGCATTTCACTGGGGAGTGGGCAGGGAAATTTTCAACTGAATTATAGGTCCCCAGGTAGATAAAAATAGTCAGTCTGGAAAAATAAAAATCAAGAACTCCCGGCTAATTATTTGAAAACGAGAAGGCTGAAGGGCAGAAAAACTGCTAGGGGGATGTTAAATTAAAACCCTATTTCAGGCAGCTGGGTGAAAAGGAAACTCCAGTAAATGTTCCGTTGAAAATGAAAAGCAACAATCGGGGAATTTCGTTTCTGGACTGTGGAATCTTTTAATTTGCCTGCTTGTCTCTCTCTCTCTCTCTTAGAAGCAACCGCAGGATTTTTATACCGCAGCAAGGACGGTGGGTGGCTGATTCTTTCTTCGCCGCAAATATCTTCCCCCTAAGGCTGTAAACGAAAAGCATTTCGGTCTGTTTATGACTCTAGTCCTCATCTAACAAAGCTTAGGGTTTTGTTGTGGTTATCTAAAAAAGAAAAAAGGCTTTGCCACTTGCCAGATTGAAAAATGTGATTAATTGTAGAAAGGTTTCCCTCCTTGTATTTTTTTTCATGAAAACCTTGTCTGGGGCTGCACGAGACTCTAGATCCCATCTGTGCGTGGATCAAGGTATGGGTGCCATAGTTCTTAGAGATGTCCTATATGGCAATTACTTACTTCATACTTAAGTGATCAGTAGAGGAGGCGTGCATAAGTGCCTATCTTCCCTGTTGTGTTTTTATTTTCTTACTCTTGTTCTCGTTTTTATTTGACAAATTCCAATACATAAAATTAATTAAATAATTGGGAGTTTTGGTGCTAACGCATTTGGAGAACCACAAGTTCACGGACCTTCTGGTGTGAAGATCTAACGTAGGGATTTTAGCAGGGGTGAAATGTAAAATTGGTTACTACCGGTTCTGTGGGCATGGCTTGGTGAGGGCCTCTGTGGCTCAGGCTGCTAATGCAGTCTGTTATTAACACCAGTTGCCTGCAATTACTGCAGGTTCTAGTCCCACCAGGCCCAAGGTTGACTCAGCCTCCCATCCTTTATAAGGTAGGTAAAATGAGGACCCAGATTGTTGGGGGGGCAATACAAGTTGACTTTGTATATAATATACAAATAGAATGAAGACTATTGCTTAACCCATTGTAAGCCACCCTGAGTCTTCGGAGAAGGGCAGGATATAAATGCAAATTAAAAAAAAATAATGTGACTGGGTGGGTGTGGCCAACTTTTTTTTTTAACTTTTAAAAGCTTTTTTTTTGCTTTTAAAAGAAAAAAAGCTTCTGACAATCAGGCAACTCAGCTGTGATCGTCAGAACCTTTTAAAAGCATGTTTTTACAACCTTTTTAGCCGAAGAGGTTGTAGAAAAAATGCTTTTAAAAGGCTCTGATGATCCCAGCTGAGCTGTGCGATCATCAGTGGTTTTATTTTCTTACTCTTGTTCTCGTTTTTATTTGACAAATTCCAATACATAAAATTAATTAAATAATTGGGAGTTTTGGTGCTAACGCATTTGGAGAACCACAAGTTCACGGACCTTCTGGTGTGAAGATCTAACGAGGATTTTAGCAGGGGTGAAATGTAAAATTGGTTACTACCGGTTCTGTGGGCATGGCTTGGTGAGGGCCTCTGTGGCTCAGGCTGCTAATGCAGTTTGTTATTAACACCAGCTGCCTGCAATTACTGCAGGTTCTAGTCCCACCAGGCCCAAGGTTGACTCAACCTTCCATTCTTTATAAGGTAGGTAAAATGAGGACCCAGATTGTTGGGGGGGGCAATACAAGTTGACTTTGTATATAATATACAAATAGAATGAAGACTATTGCTTAACCCATTGTAAGCCACCCTGAGTCTTCGGAGAAGGGCAGGATATAAATGCAAATTAAAAAAAAATAATGTGACTGGGTGGGTGTGGCCAACTTTTTTTTTTAACTTTTAAAAGCTTTTTTTTTGCTTTTAAAAGAAAAAAAGCTTCTGACAATCAGGCAACTCAGCTGTGATCGTCAGAACCTTTTAAAAGCATGTTTTTTCAACCTTTTTTGCCCAAGAGGTTGTAGAAAAAATGCTTTTAAAAGGCTCTGATGATCCCAGCTGAGCTGTGCGATCATCAGTGTTTTATTTTCTTACTCTTGTTCTCGTTTTTATTTGACAAATTCCAATACATAAAATTAATTAAATAATTGGGAGTTTTGGTGCTAACGCATTTGGAGAACCACAAGTTCACGGACCTTCTGGTGTGAAGATCTAACGTAGGGATTTTAGCAGGGGTGAAATGTAAAATTGGTTACTACCGGTTCTGTGGGCATGGCTTGGTGAGGGCCTCTGTGGCTCAGGCTGCTAATGCAGTTTGTTATTAACACCAGCTGCCTGCAATTACTGCAGGTTCTAGTCCCACCAGGCCCAAGGTTGACTCAACCTTCCATTCTTTATAAGGTAGGTAAAATGAGGACCCAGATTGTTGGGGGGGGCAATACAAGTTGACTTTGTATATAATATACAAATAGAATGAAGACTATTGCTTAACCCATTGTAAGCCACCCTGAGTCTTCGGAGAAGGGCGGGATATAAATGCAAATAAAAAAATAATAATGTGACTGGGTGGGTGTGGCCAACTTTTTTTTTTTAACTTTTAAAAGCTTTTTTTTTTTTGCTTTTAAAAGAAAAAAAGCTTCTGACAATCAGGCAACTCAGCTGTGATCGTCAGAACCTTTTAAAAGCATGTTTTTACAACCTTTTTAGCCGAAGAGGTTGTAGAAAAAATGCTTTTGAAAGGCTCTGATGATCCCAGCTGAGCTGTGCGATCATCAGTGGTTTTTTTTTTAATTTTTAAAAGCATTTTTCTGGCCGAAAAAAAATGCTTTTAAAAGTAAAAAAAAAAACACCCCCTGATGATCACATGGCTCAGCTGGGCACGGGGTGGGGGGAGCAGGGATTTTTGCTACTGGTTCTCCAAACCACCCGCCACCATCGTTACTGGATCGGGCAATCCGGTCCGAACCGGGAGCATTTCACCCCTGGATTTTAGCACGTTAAACAGAAACAGAAACAAGAGAAAGTTTCCTGTTTTTGACAGGCTTTGGATCTACCAAGTGGAATATATCTGGTAGATTCCCAAAGAGAATGAAATTTTATGTGGCCAGACTTGGTTTTTAATCAGCTGTTCTCCCAGCTTTGATGAGCCTTGATGAGCTCCTTTGTTCTTTAGCTTTTCAAAGTAAACATTGCGTTTTATCTACTGAAGTTTCTTTTTCTTTTTTTCTTTTTTTAAAAACTGGAATGTCTTAAAAAGCGTTTCAGTTCTGCATATTTGGATGCCTTGAACCCTGCCTTCTAAGCGGCATGGCAGGAGAAAAAATGATTTTAGAGACCACGGAAAAACCAGCTGGAAAAACCCATAAGCGCTTAGAAGGGCAGGGGTGGGAGTGCTGACAGGCAGGCCTGTCTCCAGAAAAAGTGGGAAAGGCCCGAAGGAAATTAGAAGTGATTTATTTATACATTTATTCATGGAGTCTTTGGAGCCGTCTGAGCTTGATAGTTACCTAGTCAGATATTTCATTACCTGACTAGGTAAGATCAGCAGTGCTAGAAGGGAGTGGAGTGTTTGAAGAGGAGGAGGAGGAGGAGGAGAAGAGGAGAAGGGGGATTGTGGGGTGCATGGTGCTCTCTGAGCTTAGTTGTTGGCTTGCAGATATTTCATTACCTAACTAGAGGTGGGTTTCAGCAGGTTCTGACCAGTTCTGGAGAACCGGTAGTGGAAATTTTGAGTAGTTCGGGAACCAATAAATGCCACCTCTAATTGGTCCCTCCCCCATCTATTCTCTGCCTCCCCGCTGATTGGGAGGAAATGGGGATTTTGCAGTAACCTTCCCTTGGATTGGGGAGGGAATGGAGACTTTACAGTATCCTTCCCCTTCCCCGTCCACCAAGCCACCCCACCAAACCATGCCACGCCCACCAAGCCACACCCACAGAACTGGTAGTAAAAAAATTTGAAACCCACTACTGTAGGTCATTATCATCAGTACTAGAAGGAAACGGGGTTTGCAGAATGGAGAAGAACTGTAGGGCCCTTGGAGCTCTCCGCACTTGGTTGTTGGCTTGCAAACATTTCGTTACCTGAGTAGGCAACGTCATCATCAGTCCTCTAGGTTGGAAAGAAATATATATATATATATATATATATATATATATATATATATATATATATATATATATATATATATATATATATAAATATAGGTCTTTAGTTGTTGGCTTGAAGATATTTCATTACCTAACTAGAGGGGGTTTCAGCAGGTTCTGACCAGTCATCATCAGTCCTCTAGGTTGGAAAGAAATATATATATATATATATATATATATATATATATATATATATATATATATATATATATATATAAAACCAAAAGAACATCCTAGGAAGTGATGCAAATTGTTCCCACAAAGCCTAAGTGGGTAATAGAGGTTGATTTTGCATTTTAAACTAAATTATCATAGTGAAGATCCATTGAGGTACATTTCGAATTTGCTTGAGTCTAAAGGCAGGGTGTTAAATACGTGGATGCATCAGTGGTGGGTTTCAGCAGGTTCTGACCAGTTCTGGAGAACCGGTAGTAAAATTTGAAACCCACTACTGTAGGTAACATCATCAGTCCTCTAGGTTGGAAAGAAATATATATATAAAACCAAATAAAACCAAAGACCTATATACTAACACCCGTGAAAACCTCAGAAAACAAATATATATATATATATATATAAAAAACCAAATAAAACCAAAAGAACATCCTAGGAAGCGATGCAAATTGTTCCCACAAAGCCTAAGTGGGTAATAGAGGTTGATTTTGCATTTTAAACTAAATTATCATAGTGAAGATCCATTGAGGTACATTTCGAATTTGCTTGAGTCTAAAGGCAGGGTGTTAAATACGTGGATGCATCAGTGGTGGGTTTCAAATTTTTTTACTGCCGGTTCTGTGGGCGTGGCTTGGTGACCATGGCAGAGGAAGGATACCGTAAAATCTTCATTCCCACCCCACTCCAGGGGAAGGTTACTGCAAAATCCCCATTTCCTCCTGATCAGCTGGGACTCGGGAGGCGGAGAATAGATGGAGGGTGGGGCCAGTCAGAATTTTTACTACCGGTTCTCCGAACTACTCAAAATTTCCACTACCGGTTCTCCACAACTGGTCAGAACCTCCTGAAACCCATCTCTGGGATGTATGTGTATAAAGTAAATGAATAAAAATAGGTTGAACATTGACTGAGCTTAATCCTGGTGGCATTGAGCTCTCTGGATCTGGATAGAAAGCCGACAGATCTTCCCTAGAGGAAGCGGAAATTTGACAAAAGTTTGAATGTGGTTTGAACCTGGCCTTCCAATTCTCCTGGCTATAGTTTTCTGATCTTGGCAACGGAGTTAAGAGCCGTGACTAAGTCAAAGCCGATCCACGGTTTCCCAGAGCCTGTGATCAGAGAAATTAATCATTTCATGCTGTGTCGAACCGTTGCTTAATTCTGGAGGGTCTTTCGGTTATTATTGGTACATGCTGGCTGACTGAGGGCCCAGTTTAGATACATTCCCCAAATGCATGTTTAACGAGCAACTCTTTCTTTCCACTCAAGGGATGCTGTGGCCTTGAGGGGCAAGTGAGATGCATCACGGTTACTCAGAGGCAATGAAATATCTTTGCTGATCCTTGGAAAGGACAGATCTCCCACCCCTGCTGCCCCCTCCCAGGCCAATAGTAATTAGATTCCTTCTTACACATTCTGGAGGCATCCGAGGCATTCGTTCCGTTGCTGTAGGAATGTGGGCAGAATCTGAATGGATTTCTCTCTCTCTCTCCCTTACCGATATGTGCACTGATGGGCTTGTCGTTATTTCCAAGAAGGAGGAGGTAACCTATGAGGACATGGATCGGATGGAAGTCACATGCCCTTCTAACAATTCCATCACAGCTCCGCTTCCCTTGTAAGCTTTGGAGGACTGGTGTGTTAATGCACAGAAGCTGAGATCATGTCAGGAATAGTGGGCATATTCTCACCATATAAGTGCACAAAGCCTTGCGAGAAAGTCACGGTTGCCAGCTTGGCACTGGGGGGCACCTGGCGTCTTGCAGCCGGCAGGAAAAATCATTCATCATGGCCTGGCTTTCTCTCCGTTCCCTTTCTGCAGAAATTGAAAGGATTAGAGAGAACAGGATGATGAAGGAGGGCTTATTTCTCAGGGGAAAGGAGGAAGAGGAGGAGGAGAAGAAGAAGAAGAGGAGGAGGAGGCAGAGAAGAAGAAGAAGAGGAGGAGGAGAAGAAGAAGCGGAGGAGGAGAAGATAGAGGAGGAGGAGAAGGAGGAGGAGGAGGAGAAGAAGAAGAAGAAGAAGAAGAAGAAGAAGAAGAAGAAGAAGAAGAAGAAGAAGAAGAAGAAGAAGAAGAAGAAGAATTATTCAACCTGATTCACTGAGGCAATTGAATCCATCCACTGATGAGACCTTAGAGAGAACATTCTAATTACAGAGCTATACATTTCACGGCACAGTGTACAAGTTTAATGAATTGTTATTATTCGTTATTATTATAAGTCTGTGGGAATCAGCTGGCGTACAATTTAATAATAAGTAAATCCAGTCTGTTAACCCTGGGCTGGCCATCCTTCCTAAACAGGATTGTTGCGAAGCTAAAAATGAATACTCCACCGTGAGCAACTTGGTTTCCTGATGCATCATCAGGGTATGGTCAAAAAAAGTCCAGGTGGCTGCTATAAGCCTTGCATCCCCTTGACCCACCCCTCCCCCATTCAAGGGTCTCCCTTCACCAAAGGGTGCACATTTTTCCTCTACCTCCAGGTAAAGAAGATAGGCAGCATCCTTCGCCTGCTTCGATTTCTCGTTTCGATTACTTCCAAATTGTTCGCAGTGATTTCTCCTCCTTACCCTGATCTAGAATAGAAAAGAATAACAGAGTTGAAAGGGGCGTTAGAGGTCTTCTAGTCCAACACCCTCAGTGGTGGGATTCAATTTTGTTTACTCTCGGTTCTGTGGGTGTGGCTTGGTGGGCGTGGCGTGGCTTGGTGGGCGTGGCTTGGTGGGCCTGGCAGGGGAAGGATACTGTAAAATCCCCATTCCCACCCCACTCCAGGGGAAGGTTACTGCAAAATCCCCATTTCCTGCTGATCCGCTGGGACTCAGGAGGCAGCGAATAGATGGGGGCGGGGCCAGTCAGAGGTGGTATTTACCGGTTCTCTGAACTACTCAAAATTTCTGCTACCAGTTCTCCAGAACTGGTCAGAACCTGCTGAAACCCGCCTCTGAACCCCCTGCTTAGGCAGGAAACCCTATAACATTTCAGACAAATGGTTATCCAACATCTTTTTAAAAACTTCCAATGTTCACAACTTCTGGAGGCAAGTCGTTCCACTGGTTAATTGTTCTCCCTGCCAGGAAATTTCTCCTTGGTTTTAGGTTGCTTCTCTCCTTAATCTAACTTCTCACTGGATTTTCTACCTGCAAACACCCCGCCCTCCCCACTTGCTGGGAAATATGGAAGACAGGAGAGGGATCCGCAGAAAACTCCGAGACATCACAATGTAAGATGCCGTTTCTTAACTCCAACACCCAAATGGGCCCTGAAACCTCCCTATGTAATTCAATCTTCAACTTCAGGGTGACTTCCTCTTAAGCTCCTTTTTACAACCTGCCCTGTTTAGTATAATTGGATTATCGATAATCCTCAAGTTTAGCAATGTATCCATAAAGGTTAATAGATTGAGGCCATAAGAGAGACATAAACGAAGCTATCTTGTATGGTCGTAAAAAATAGTAATAATAATATCCATACAAGCAATTTAAATGCTCCGAGTGTCAACAAAATTGGCACGGATTTCCCTCGTCCCCTTTTTTAAAATAATGCAGTATGAAACTCTAGACAAGACACTGAAGTGAGATGGGAACTTGGCTTCCAAAGGGAAGGATTCGACCATTTATTTTAAAACTGGCTTTCTGTATTTACCTCTGTAAAGAAAAAGATCTGAAACAGAAACTTCTCATTTTCCAAAGCAAAGATAATATGTTGAAGATTAATTTGATTTTTTTAAAAAGGTGAATATGAGTGTATATTACCCCAGAGATGGATAAAATGACTATGGAGCTGAAAGAGAGAGAGGATTCAGAATATTATGAAATATGGAATAAAATGTATAGTTGGCTCAAAAATAGAAACCAGAACACGAAATGTTTAACTTAATACTAATGAAACTTAAAGTAACTGAACAACATTAAATAAAAAGATGTGTAGATAAGAACAATGACTATTATAATATATATGTTGGAGTAATGTGCTTATCCTACTACTGAGCAATAAATAGAAATGATCGAATAGAGAGCTTCAAAAGCAAAATTCGTATGTCGATACGGAATGCTGTAAAATTATCATTAATGTTATGTAATGTTCAATACGTTATGTCTTGATGTGTTTTGTTTTTATATATGTGTGATTGTTTTTTGTGTTGTTTTTAAAGACAAACTGTTTAATAAAAAGTATTTTTTTTTAAAAAAACGAATGTATATTACCCCAATCTTTCTTTGGGTTGCAAATGGATGTCCCTTAATCGGCACAATAATACAGGCATTATAATATCACAGATACTATGGGTTCATTTCCAGACGAATGCCATAAAATGAATATCGCTATAGAGCAAGTCACATGAATTTTTCCATTTTCCATGGCAAATAAAAGCTTTGTTTACAATACTGTGCAGTCTATTAAGTGTGCAGTAGCATTACGTCTAAAACAAGTACAGTACATATCTTAGTTAAAAAAAGACTAGCAAGTTTTGATGATTAAAAAAATGCTAATCGTCACCTGAGTTTTAAGTGAGTCATAATCTTTTTTTTTTTTTTGCTGGTGGAGGGCCTTGTTAAAAAACACACACCCCACAATCTTTGCAAACACGATAAAGTGAAGCCCAATAAAAGAAGGTATGCCTGAATCCCCCAGAAAACTCTCTGGTGTTAGTATAATGGATTGTGTGCTAGATCTTGATTGATGAAGATAGATCTTGATTAATGACGAAGGCATGGCTGGGTTTGGAACAAGGTCCTAAGCTATAAAAATGGTTAGGGTGGTGTTGATGTAGCGTGTTGGGTGAATCTGGCCATAAAAGTTGATAAGCCATGGTTGATGGCTCAGCCTCATGTCTGGGAAGGAGGTTATTCAACAAACTGCAGTTTAAGCAAATGTCTAAGGAGATTCTCAGTCATCCACATTTATGGTTGCTCCAAAGGTGCTTTTTTTCAAGAGGCAACTGGACTTTCTGGTTTTTCTTTGAAGACGTTTCGCTTCTCATCCCAGAAGCTTTTTCAGCTCTGACTGAAATGTCTTCAAAGAAAAAACAGAAAATCCAGTTGCCTTTTGGAAAAGCACCGTTGGTCCAGTGGTTGGATTCAGCCAGTTCACACCACTTTGAGGAGAACCGGTTGTTAACTTTCTGAGCAGTTTGGCAAACTGGTTGTTGGAAGAAATCATTAGGGCAGAGAACTGGTTGTTAAATTACTTGAATCCCACCACTGGTTGGGGTCCCTTCCACCCTGTCTAGGGAGATTCTCCATCCTCCAGGTCATGGTTGTCCCAAAGGCATTTTTTCAAGAGGCAACTGGACTTTCTGGTTTTTCTTTGAAGACGTTTCGCTTCTCATCCAAGAAGCTTCTTCAGCTCTGACTGGGAATGTATGCAGTTTAAGCAAATCACAGCTTAGTGTAAAACACAAAACGGGCCTCTCATTCCCTTATTTACTTCATGGAGTTGTTTTGAAGATATATACTCCCCCCACCTTTTTTTTTTAAAGGTATCCCTTTTCCCCATCTGAGTAGCTTGGATTGAAGAGATTCAGCCCTCAGGGCTGAGACGCTGGGCACATTAAGTCATCATAAACATCTGGTTTTGGTTTGGTTGGGAACAAGCCTGGGGGCATTGAACAAGGACAACTTTATGTGATCTATTATTATAGTTGCACCATTAAACCAATCAGAGAGAGTTCTCAAAGCACCAGAAGGAAAATTCTTTTCCTGAAGGCTACTTTGTCACTTCTCTACCCACCTGGGCTGACCCCTCAGTGCCAGGGCTGTGATGCTCAGGGGGAGTGGTGGGTTTCAAAAATGTTTACTACCAGTTCTGTGGGCATGGCTTGGTGGGTGTGGCATGGCTTGGTGGGCGTGGCAGGGGAAGGATACTGTAAAATCTCCATTCCCTCCCCACTCCAGGGGAAGGTTATTGCAAAATCCCCATTTTCTCCCAATCAGTTGAGACTCGGGAGGCAGAGAATAGATGGGGGCGGGGGCAGTCAGAATTTTTACTACCGGTTCTCTGAATGACTCAAAATTTCTGCTACCAGTTCTCCAGAACTGGTCAGAACCTACTGAAACCCACCTCTGTCTAAGAGCTACAGTAGTGTATAGAAAAAGTCCTGGTAGGAGGAGGAGAAGGAGAAGGAAAAGGAGGAGGCAGGAAACCCTACACCACTTCAGGCAAATGGTTATCCAGCATCTTCTTAAAACTTCCAGTGTTGGATCATCTACAACTTCTGGAGGCAAGTCGTTCCATCGATTCATTGTCCTCACTGTCAAGAAATTCCTCCTCAGTTGGTTCTCTTCTTGATTAGTTTCCATCCATTGTTGTTTTTTCCAAGCCAGCCCAGATCCGGATAATTCCACTGGCTTGTTAAAATACAACTGAGTTTGGTTTGGATTGGAAGAATTTTGCTAATTCTACATCCTCTTTTGAAGTAATCATTTCAAATCCGCTCAGTTATGGCTTGAAAACATTCTATGGATGGTTTGACTGAATGCTGGCTGAGGGGCAGATTGACTGCAAGGGAACTCAAAGCCAAGGTTCAGGCCAATATTTATTGTTGCAGCAGCTGAACACTGATGTAGTATCCTATGCAGGAGCCAAAATAGCCCCCTTTCTTTTAAACTGCCCCCTCCTCCCGTGCAGTGCAAATTCCTGTTATGCATAATGTATTATGACCTAGAGTTTCTGGATAATGTCTCCCTTTATGAACTGCTTTATGGTTCTTTATTCCCATTATTGACCTCAGATTTAAATGCAACTCATAAGAAAAGAGGCAATGTGTGGCGGAGAAGGACTGCTTCATAAATGGGCTGAAAGAGAAACCCAGAATATCAGGGTGGTGGTGATGGGAGATACAGGTCCTTTGGAAAGGGAGGGGTTTTTTTTTTGGTGGGGATGGGGAGAAAAAGCTCCTTTGGAATCATTGGGAAAAGTCAAGAGAAGTTTTTAAACCATCCTCATTGCAATGGAGGAAGAAAGGAAGGGAGGGAAGGAAGAAAGAAAGAGAGGGAGGAAGGAAGGAAGGAAGGGAGAAAGAAGGGGAGGAAGGAAGGGAAGACGAAGGAAGGGAAGGAAGGGAGGGAGGAAGAAGGGAAGGAAGGAAGGAAGGAAGGAAGGAAGGAAGGAAGGGGAAGGGAACAAAGGAGAGGAGGGAGGGAGGAAGAAAGAAAGAAGGGAGGGAGAAAAGGAAGGAAGGAGGGAGGGAGAGGAAGGGAAGGAAGAATGGGAGGGTGGGAAGGAGGAAGGGAGGAAGAAAAGAAGGAAGGAAGGAATGGGAAGGGGAAGGGGTAGGGAATGAAGTAGAGGAGGGAGGGAGGAAGAAAGAAGGGAGGGAGGGAGGAAGGAAAGGAAAGAAGGAAAGAAATAGAGCAAGACGAGGCAATTCCAAACTCCAGTTTATGAAAGCTGGACCTCCATAGATTCACAGACGGCATCTTAACAGCTATTGTTCATCAGTTGCATTTCTCTTTTTAAAAAAAAAAAAAAGTTACTGACATTTGTATATAATGACTCAGGTCAGAAACAGTTCACTGGTTTAATTGAGATTTAACATTTAGACATCAATCGTACCTTAGCTTCACTGCAGAGTGATTTCTACCATCAGTTCCTTGCTCGGATTAAGAATTATGGAGCTGGAGTTTTACCTACCCCACATTATATTCGGCTGGAAATAAAGTTTGGAGAATCCTCTCCATTGTCCCTGAGTTAATTTTTAAGATGAGGGGATGCGTCCAATTTTCCTTTAGGGTTTTAGGGGATGAAGTGGTGAAATAAAACACTTTTGATCTTAGAAAGGCAGGGAAGCATGGAAAGGAAAACATTCTGGATTGACTCAGGGGCTAGTTGGTTGCTTTCAGTATCCCAAAACTGATAAAAAGGTATTCTAAAGTCAAGGCAAATCAAATAAACGTGGGAAATATTACCCCTGCCCCTAGTCCTGACAAAATTCTGGTTTGATGCTTAATTATTTTTTTAAAAAAATCACCCAGAATTTAGTTTTACATTCTGACAAAGCCAGATTGCACAGATCTGAGACAGACATTTGGCGTTGGGAGGGTGGTGGGCAGAATGGGGAGGAAAATGCCCACAAAATTAAAATTAAAACAAGGGAAAATCCCTGAACATCTCAAGCGTGTTTCGTTTTTTGTGAGATGAACCCATCATGAATAAGCCATGGGCTGTGGTGTACTTTTAACCTGGGTTGACCTCGGCCGTCAGAGGTTAATTTTAAGGGTCAGAAGACTTATTTCGAGGTATAGAGGCTGGCGCCCGCGAAAGCATTACCCCAATTTGCAAAGAGACCTGGGTCCTCCGAGTCTATTTCCTTTTCTGCAGGCAAATTAGATAACCTTGGGACTGACATCATGCCCTCTGAGACTCTGACGTTGGTCTTGCTTACCAAATTTCAGAGACTGACTTACCCTGGGGGCCCAAAACATAGCATTACATTGGTGACTTGGAAGTAGTTTGGAAAGAAAATTGTCCATTCCTTGGGCTGGGCCCTCAAGACTGTCTCGTTTGCAAGGGGTGGTTTGGTATTTTGGGTTTTTTTTCGCTTCTGAATCTTACCTAATGGCCAAGTGTTGCCCTCAAATAAGTGTTCTGCTAATTGAAGATTTTTCCCCCCAAACAATCCATCCCTCCTTCCTTCCTCCTTCCTTCCTTCCTTCCTTCCTTCCTTCCTTCCTTCCTTCCTTCCTTCCTTCCTTCCTTCCTTCCTTCTATCTTTCTTTCTTTCTTCCTTCTTTTCCCTCCTTCCTTCCATCTTCCTTCCTTCCTTCCTTCCTTCCTTCCTTCCTTCCTTCCTTCCTTCCTTCCTTCCTTCCTTCCTTCCTTCCATCGATCTTCCTCCCTCCCTCCCTCCCTCCCTTCCTTCCTTCCTTCCATCCATCTTCCTTTCTTCCTTCTTTTCCCTCCTTCCTTCTATCTTCCTTCCTTCCTTCCTTCCATCCATCTTCCTTCCTTCCTTCCTTCCTTCCTTACATCTTCCTTTCTTCCTTCTTTTCCCTCCTTCCTTCCATCTTCCTTCCTCCTTCCTTCCTTCCTTCCCTCCCTCCCGTTTGGGAGGAATTTCTTTCTACCATTAATTCCAAGGATTTAAGTCATTGGGGAAACCACAATGGATCTGCTAATATTTAAGGTGTTCCAGGATATTGAATTGAGATCAAGGAATGAGCCACCTGACTGTTGCAGTCTACCTGGCTCATCTGCACAATAGATCAGGACTGGATGTCCAAAATTCAAATTGAATTATAAACTTTTTAATTATTTTAGCTCTTGTGACCAAGAGTATGTTTTTAAGCCTCTTTTTTCCCCATTGAATCAACTCTATTTCTTATGAGATTCCTTGACAATGGTTGAGTATTATTTTATTCCATTGACTATTGAGCACCTTGGGTTAAACTTATTTTTCAAAGCACCGAAAAACAATGGATGGGAACTAATGAAGGAGAGAAGCAACCTGGAATTATGGAAAAACTCTCTAAGAGTCAGAACTATTAATCATTGGAACGGCTTGCCACAAGAACTTGTGGGTGCTTCATCACTGGAAAAATTTTAAGAGACTGGGCAGCCACTTGTATCTATTTAGGGTCTCCTGCTTGAGCAAGGAGTTGGGCTAGAAGACCTCCAAGGTCCCTTCCAGCTGTATCCTGATGGAGTTGAGCCTCTCAGAACGGTGACAGGACACCTAGATGGAGCCACAAAATATTTGTCAGTTAAAAAATCGTCATCGAGGCACAAAAGCAGGTCAAGAGAAGCTAAAAACAGGGTACCCGTCGCCGGTTTGCATGGCTAGTTATGCAGCCTGGCTTTTACAGATGACCCAGATGTGCATGGCTGTTATCACCAGACAAAGCCCCCCAACCCGCCCTCCTGGGTCTCATGCGCCCATGCACGCACACACGCCTGCAGAGGAGCCCAGATGCGCCATGTTCCCTGCCGCCAACTTGCCCACCCATAGAACAAGACGATCCCCAGATGCACCTTCCCCTCCCCTGCCTGGATCCATCTGCATATTTTTATTGCCACTGTCAGGAACATGAAAACTCTCTCTGCCAGCACTCAGCACTGGAAATTTATGGGCCGGCTCTGCTGGAGCGAGGGGCTGCCAGAGAGAGTGAGGGAGAGAGAGAGGAAGGGGGTGGGTGGGAGTGGAAGAATGATGGAAGGCGAAAGACCTATAAACTGTTGGATCTTGATTTATGGGTCAATGTAGCCTGGTTGGTAGGATCTAGCCATGCTCCTCGTCCATTAGGAACATCTGAATCTCTGTCTGTTGGTCTGGTTCTCTCTCTCTCTCTCTCTCTCTCTCACACACACACACACACACACACACACACACACACACACACCCGCAGAGCCTCCCCCTTCCTCCCTCCTCTCTTTTTTTGCCTTCCCCTGTCCTACTTTGGGTCCTGAGTCAGCCCAGCTGGTGGACGACAGCGATGCGAACTCTTCTGGTGCAGAAAGAGCTAAAGTAAACAATTGTGATCATTCAGCAGGCAGTTAGCAGCCTTTGGACAGATGAGCAGGGCTGAAGGGAGACCACACACGCAACCCCCCTCCCCAGACCACACAGGGGCCAGACTGCACTGACATTGCACGCAACACACACACACACACACACACACACACACACGAACGACACTTCTACTCTGCCCGCTAAGAGTACAGGTTTTCTTTCTTCTTTTCTTCTTTTTTTCCTGGGCAGAGAAGAAATTGCAGAAACGGTCTTCCTAAATTTTTATATTCAAGGTTTTGATCACTATCTTTAAAGCGCTCCATGGCATAGGGCCGGGTTACTTACGGGACCGGCTACTGCCACCGAATGCCTCCCACCGACCCGTGCGCTCTCACAGAGAGGGACTCCTTAAGGTGCCGTCCGCCAGGCAGTGCCGACTGGCGACACCCAGGGGAAGGGCCTTCTCTGTGGGGGCTCCCACCCTCTGGAACGAGCTTCCCCCAGGACTTCGCCAACTTCCCGACCTCCGAACCTTCCGCCGCGAGCTTAAGACACATCTATTTATTTGCGCAGGGCTAGCCTAGGGTTTTTAGTTTTAAATTTAGTTTTAATGGGGTTTTATACTATTTTAGTGATATTTTAATTTCGGCCTAATTAATAAGTTTTTTAATTGTTGTTTTTATTTGTATTATTCTTATGTTTTTATTTGGCTATACACCGCCCTGAGTCCTTTGGGAGATAGGGCGGTATAAAAATTTGAATAAATAAATAAATAAATAATTTTTTTTTGCAAACATGGCCTTCCTTTGTTTCTGGACGCTTCGAATGCCAGGGATAGATCGCATAACAGGGTTTTTTTTTGTTTTTGTTTTTACTCGTAAAACGGCCCAGCCTCGCTTAGAAAGTGAGATGGCCAATGTACAAATTTGATCAATCAAGACTTTCCCCATCGGTCTTGACTTAAGCGCCACTCCTAAATGGAACTCAGTTAAGGCTGGACGGGGGTGGGGGTAGGTTATAAATAACAATGATTTATTGTTATTAATTATTGTGATTCATATGATGATGGATGCTACATTCAAGATGTAGACCTATAGGTATTCTGTCCTTAGAACAGAATAACAGGATAACAAAATAACGGAGATGCTGGAAGGGACCCCTTGCTCAAGAAGGAAACTATACCATTCTAGACAAATGGTTGTCCAGTCTCTTCTTAAAAGCTTCCAGTGTTGGAGCACTCACAACTTCTGGAGGCAAGCCGGTCAACTGGTTAATGGTCTCATGGTCAGGAGATATTGAAACACTGGTATTGTATCAAGATATTCCTAATGGATTGTATTTCCCTTGCCCCTGCCCTGCATCTCCAAGGTAGTTAGCCTGAAACTTGCCCTGGTTTTGGGGGCCAGCGGTGAAGGCTATGGAAGCAAATTTGGGCATGCAGATCAGTGCCGTAGCTGAGCCAGGAAAGCCACCCAGCCTTAAAGGGCAGGAAGGTGTTTTGGGGGTGACCTTTCAGGGCAAGCGAAGGAGTGAGCTTTCCATCATCCTAACACCGGGCGCCTCAACTACTGCTCTGGGGGCAACGCCAGGCCGAATTCCAGCCCCAGCCTCTCCCATCTGCAGTTCTTCAAGGGCCTGCAAAGAGCTCGGGATCGCTGCTTGATAGGTCCCTGGCAGGGAGGGGGAGGGGGGAATTTTCCACGGTTGTGGGCTTTCTGTTCCCTTCCTGGCACAGAACCTCATGATGAATCAGTTAATCTGGCCAAAGATCTTTGTCTTGCAAAAGACCAGAAAAAAGATGGCTGGTGCTTAAAACGGAAGACAATCTATGGTCTCTCTCTCTCTCTGTCTCTTTCTGTCACTCTATCTATCTGTCTGTCTCTATCAATCCATTATCTGTCCATTATCTATCTATCTATCTATCTATCTATCTATCTATCTATCTATCTATCTATCTATCTATCTATCTATCTATCATCTATCATCTATCTATCTATCTATCTATCTATCTATCTATCTATCTATCTATCTATCTATCTATATCTATCTATCTACATATCTTTCTTTCTTTCTTTCTTTCTATTATCTATCTATCTATCTATCTATCTATCTATCTAATCTATTCTATCCCTCTTTCTCTCTCTCTCTCTCTCTCTCTCTCTCTCTCTCTCTCTCTCTCTCACACACACACACACACACACACACACACACACACACACACACACACAGAGAATTATTGGTCTCCAATTCTTATTCCACAGTTACAAATGAGAATCAAGAAATCTCATAGGCTGCATGTTCCCATGCACCCCTCCCACCCTCCCACCCTCCCTTTTGAAACAGAAACAGCCAAATCAGTCCAGATCTCTTGAAAAAATGAAAAATGGGCAGGTCATTTGGGATCTGCTTCCCCACTGGATCCAAAACAGTTTCCCCAAATGTAAGAGACTTTGATGAGGCCAATGTCACAGCTGGTCCTCCAAATTCTTGCCTTTTCTGCAAAATCAAATTTTGCGTGTGTGTCTGTGTGTGTGTGTGTGAGAGAGAGAGAGAGGGAGGGAGGGAGAGAGAGGGAGAGAGGAAGAGGGGAGGGGGAGAGAGAGAGAAAGAGAGAGATTGAGACTGAGACTATCTGTGGTTAGTTTTCACAACAGTTGGATGGTTTTTCCATCTTCCTGAGAAGGCAGGAGGCATTTGCTGTATAGGCAAAACTTTGTACTGATTTACCTGCCTGTTTTGGGGTTTTTTTTGGTGTTTTTTTTTAATATTACTTATGTGTCCAGAGTTTATAGGGCAAACTTTTAGGTCACGTCCTTCTATTTGTGGAAAAGCAATTCCTCTCAGATTTTGCTTTTCCAAGCAGAATTTTGGGGCAAAGTTGGGTCAGCTTTTGTGGTTTATCATCATTACCAAATGAGCAAGTGGAGTTATGAACAGCCTGTCTGCATCCTCCTCAGGTCTCCTTAAATCCTGAGGAAATTTCTCAAGACTGCAAAGATCTGGTAGGGACCACAGTGATGTCCCACAATGACGTCATGGGGTCCTCACTCCAAAATCAGGAATCTGGCAACATCGACTGCATCATACATTTGTTTTGCTTGATCATGTCATGATGCATTGACTCAGGTGGCCCTCCCTCCCCCCACGTCTTCAGAAAGGAAATGAGGTCACAAACTTTGACATCACAACCTACGGGCAAAAAATAAAAAATCCAAAAGGAGTTTAAAACCTTGTCAGGCAGAAAAACCAAGACCATCTATCTCAAGGGGGAACAAATAAAGAGAAAGAGGAGGAAGTCAGAATTTGACTAGCATTTGAACTTTTGACAACCAAGGATAAAATTAAGCTGGAATGGCTGGAATTTTAGGTTCGATCCAGAAGATCAAGGCCAAAGTAGGCCAACGTGTCTTGATCAGATTTATTAGATAGGAGATGTGTGAAAAAGAGTTGTTGCCTAGACCAGGGGTCTGCAAATTTGGCTCTTTTAAGACTTGTGGACTTCAACTCCCAGAGTTCCTCAGCCAAGTTTGCAGACTTTGCAAACAGAGGGATAGAATCAAGATCACGTGAAGTGTTAGTACCACTTTATAACCACACTTGGAATATTGCATCCAGTTTTGGTCGCCACGATGTAAAAAAGATGTTGAGACTCTAGAAAGAGTGCAGAGAAGAGCAACAAAGATGATTAGGGGACTGGAGGCTAAAACATATGAAGAACGGTTGCAGGAACTGGGTATGTCTAGTTTAATAAAAAGAAGGACTAGGGGAGACATGATAGCTGTGTTCCAATATCTCAGGGGCTGCCACAAAGAAGAGGGAGTCGGGCTGTTCTCCAAAGCACCTGAGGGTAGAACAAGAAGCAATGGGTGGAAACTGATCAAAGAAAGAAGCAACTTAGAACTAAGGAGAAATTTCCTGACAGTTAGAACAATTAATTAGTGGAACGACTTGCCTTCAGAAGTTGTGAATGCTCCAACACTGGAAATTTTTAAGAAAATATTGGATAACCATCTGACTGAGATGGTGTAGGGTTTCCTGCCTGGGCAGGGGGTTGGACTAGAAGGCCTCCAAGGTCCCTTCCAACTCTGTTGTTATGTTATGTTATGTTATGACCCCTGGCCTAGACCACCCAAGAAATGTTTCTGACCTCTACCGGGGATGCAACTCTGATTTACAGTCCCACAACAATAGGTTTCACAACGTTTGCTGTGTCGCAAAGACCCAGATAGACAATACTGTAGATCCAAGTCATAATCAATAATGCAATAATCATAATCACAATCAAGAATGATGTAAAGTCAAGAATTCTGAGATCTGTTCTAGGCCACACAACATTCTGTGTGGCTTAGTACAGGGGTGGCCAATAGAGATTCTAGGCCACACAATGTTGTGGCCACATATATTCTACAATATTCACGCTATATCCACATATTCACACAATATTCTGTAAGAGCCACTGTCTGCCCTCAAAATATTATCAATTAGGATTCCTATTTTCCAAAGGAGGAATTCCAAGGGATTAGAGATCATGGACTCTAATGGGCGTATTGATCTCACAAAAGCCACAGCCAATCAGAAGTCACATCTATAGTGACATCACTGAAGACAAATAAAAAAAAACCTAGAATGTCTTTAATTTGTCATCTGATTCCATGAGTTAGGAAGGCAAACAAGCCTGTTAAATATAAGGGTTAGGATCATAAACTATCTGGTTTTTGGCTTGTTTTGGTTGGTCAGATCTAGTCCTTGTAGTTGGCAGCCTCTGTTTTATGGTTTCGTGTGATATATGAACCCCAGGCACTTAAGATTTCTTCAATCTATCATGGTTAAAGCAATTGTGGCTTTGTGAGATGACAGAGCCCAGCCCCAGTTTCCTAAACATTTTATAGCTCTTTTGCCGTAATCCACCTCAAATTACTCTCCTCTGTGACTCTCTCTTGCTGCTTCTTGACCTTTTTTCAACTTCCACAACTCTTCCTTTTGGCTCAGCCCCAATGATGTCTTTCCTCCCCAAAGACCTCCACAGTGTATGGCAGGAGGGACGACTTGGGGTGAGGGGCTTCCCTCAGCAGAGGGCTCGCTTTGGGGCAGGTCGGTCCCAGGTTCCAGAGGAAACCAAAGGTCAGCTAGAAAAGGAAATGGCTGTTTTATAAACTCATTGCCAACCAGCGACAGCAGTGACTCAGGGCCTCACAATGCCTTAGTCCTTCAGCCAGCGGCCACAACTTCCTCCTGTGCTTCGGGCGTCCTTGAAGCAGCTCAGTGCCACCAAGGGACCCACAGCTTGTGATCTTGGCAGCTGGAAGTGCCTGATGGGCCTCTAAATGCAGCGACTCCACCTCCAGCAATATGGTAGAAAAAGTTTGTTCTGGTTGTTTTTTTCTCTTCCATGGGTTGAAAAAAAAATGGAAATGTTGGGCTAAGGTGAGCCTCAGAGTATCACAGAAAAAAAGAGGTTTTTGCAATCTGGATCACTCATCCCCTTTTCCTATGATTTGTGAGGAAATCACCATTGTTTACACATTCAGACATCAATCATGGTTTACAAATCATGACAAATAGCTTCGTTCAGCAAACTAAGCCAAAACAAATATGGTTGATCTAATTGTGTAATACAACATCTAGTTAGAATGTTCTTTAGGGCACAGCTTGTAAACCAGGGGTGAAATCTATTTACCTTCCTTACCAGTTCAGTTAGGGTTAGGGTAAAAAACACATTACTTTCTGGTTAAAACCAGGAAGTAATGACACCCAGGCGGGTGGGTGGAGATTTGCTCTGCCATTGCTACCGGATCACCGAACCACCAGGCACAATTGCTACCGGATCGTGTGATCCGGTCTGATCCGGGAGCATTTCACCCCTGTTGTAAACTAGTGTGAATTAAAGGGTAATCGTGCATATTAATGACCACTCTAAGTCATAGTAGTTCTGTTGATAGTTGGATCTTGGACTCACTGTTTTGATTCCTACAGCTTGGAATTGAAGAGCAGATGCTCGTCTGCTTTACTTCACCAGCCCAAATATCTTTGGGTCAGATATGCCCTGGTTTACCTAAGCAAATTTTGGATGTGTGACTTTTTTTAAAGATACAGAACTAGCAACTTTTAGGGAAGAAGAGATAGCCTAGATATGAAGAGATGAAGAGCAAAGAGATATTGCTGATTAATCTCAGGAGTCTTACACCAAGATGACTCATTTTGCTAAACTAGAGGTTGCTGACATATTGGTTTATTCCATAAAGCTTAGTCAGATGAGTCCATAGTTGGCAGTTAAGCCATCAGCCAGAGCTTTCAATGGTGGGTTCCCATAACTTACTTACAGTGGTCTTACTAGGACAGGGTTCAGTCCTGTGCGGGACACTTCTTTAAAATCATAAAATGGTTTTAATGTCACTAAAATGGTGGCCCACCCATCTTATGCCTTCACTTCCTGTGACCATACCTGGTTCAACTCCTGGCTGAGGTCTCCAAAGGGTTTATCTGAAATGATCCCCAATTCTCAGAAGACGTTTGAAGGTTTCTTTCATTTTTCTCCCCGCCTCCCCTCTCCCTCATGTTTCCTTAAGATCGGGAATCTGGAACTTTGAGCATTTGGACTGAATTAAGAACCGGATCCGGGCAACGTCTTCGTCAGCTTCCTCCCTTATGCAACAGGGTTGCTGGACACCTCCAATCTGGCTGGGATTTGGCTCCGTTTGCACTTTGAAAGGAAACAGCACAATTGGCTTTTTCCCTGATACTTTTTCCTGAGGCAAAATTCTCCACGTTTGCTGAAACAATATGAAATGGAATGGTTCCCATCCCTATTTTAAAAAGGGAGAAAAGAAACTCAAGCAAATGAAGATTTAAATTTAGATCTGTGGTCTCCACACCAAGCCATCCAAGAGTTTGAAGTCACAAGTTTTGCATCTAAGCAAGAGAAGGCTGCTAATGCCAAAAGAATTACTGTTGCCTTCTCTCTTCTCTTCTCTTCTCTTCTCTTCTCTTCTCTTCTCTTCTCTTCTCTTCTCTTCTCTTCTCTTCTCTTCTCTTCTCTTCTCTTCTCTTCTCTCCCCTCCCCTCTCCTCTCCTCTCCTCTCCTGTCCTCTTTTCCTTTCCTTCCTTTCCTACCCTTCCCTTCCCTTCCCTTCTCCTCTTCCCTCCCCTCCCTTCCCCTCCCTTATCTTAACCTTACCTTACCCTGTTTCATTAAAAACAATACATATCTGCTGTATAGAAGAATAAGAAACATTTGCTCACAGAATCACAGAAACATATTAATTAATTCCCTTTCCCCTGCTATTTTTTTTAAAAAAGAGCAACTGAAGATTTTGCTACAGGATCCCCATTTATTTATTTATTTATTTATTTATTTATTTGTTTGTTTGTTTGTTTGTTTGTTTGTTTGTTTGTTTGTTTGTAACTCACAGTTGGTAGAAAAATGGAAAAATGGAAAGATGGAAAATTCACCTAGAACTTACGGAAACGATTTCCAGCCCATTTTTGTTCTCAGTCCAAGAATAGTTGCAGTGATGACCCACCAGTTTAGAAGACTTTTCAATCTGAATCAAATTCTGGGAAAAGGGAGAGCTATAATCTTCAGCAACAGAGCCATGGATTTTCCAGTTGTTGTTGTTTTAAATCTTAAGTGACTGCACTTCAAATATGCTAGATGAAGACCATTGCAAACTACTTTGAAAGATCTGGATTCAAACTGTAACATAACGTATTGATCGCTGTTTCATCCAAAATGGACTTCCCCATCTTCATCGAGTTTCTGCACAGGGCAAAGGAGGATGAAGAAAATTATTTATATATATATATATATATATATATATATATATATATATATATATATATATATATATATATATATATATATATATATATATATATATATATATATATATATATATTTTCTGAGGGTTTCGCGGGTGTTTGTATTTAGGTCTTTGGTTATTGGGTTTCTCCCGAAAAATTGAAGTGTCTTGGCGACGTTTCGACGAAGTCTCATTCGTCATCTTCAGGCTTCAGCTTCGCACGAAGATGATGAATGAGACTTCGTTGAAACGTCGCCAAGACACTTCCAATTTTACGCGGGAGAAAACCCGAATAACCAAAGACCTACACACACACACACACACACACACACACACACACACATACACACACACATATATTTCACAGAGCAAAGCTACCACCCCAGACATCAAGTCATCTCTTTAAATTTGATTTAAGAAACAACTTCCCAGCAAATCGAGTCAGCATCTGGTATTGGTCTCTCTATCGTCCTTCTCCTTATCACCACTCCTCCTGATCTGGGATTTGATTCTTTGATTCTGAAAACACTGCTAAATTTCTTTTCTTTCTTTTCTTTTTTTAAAATACCTACACTCACTGAACCTGGGAAGATCAATTTGATTAGTTCTGGTGGCTCAGGAATCTTTTGCTCGTAGGTTCCATTTATCAAATTGCTGATGGAGGTTCCAGCTTAGAGGGTGAAGAAAACTGACATGAATCCCAGCGGAGCTTCGAGGCCGAGAGCCATTATTAATTGGTTTCAGTTACCGAAGACTGAAAAAAGCGGAACTCTGTGTAATAGATTTATCTTTTAATCTCCATCGTTTGATCCAAACCAATCCTTGCATCTTAACGTGGCCAGGAGACACATGGAAAACGGCTGTGGATAGAATTCACAGTGAACGTTTGGACAAACTCCTGGTGTTGTCTTTCCTTTTAACAGCCTTTCAAGGCCACCATAGCCAGCGAGGTCTCCAGAATCCAGGTAGTCCTTGACTTACAACAATTCATTTAGTGACCGTTCAAAGACACATCACTGGAAAAAGTGATGTGTGACCGAAAAATAATTAAGCTGAAATAACAGGCATGTTTGTTCTTGGGCATTAATGAGGGGAGGGGTATTTATTTATTGGTCATAATTACCTTCCATCTGACCTTCCAGGAGAAAAGTCCATCAGAAATAGCTGACAAGCTGTGTAAATGATAATAAATCAATGTTCTAAAATGGCATCAATCCAATAGATCATGCCCAACTGTCGGAAGGTAATAGACTCAGAGACTTTTCCAGTTGCTACAGAAGAGATCTGTTGACCAGGCTCTGTCAGGTTATTGTAAAACCATTTCCATGATCATCTATGGAGATTCTCCATCATTCCAGGTCATGGTTGTCCCAAAGGTGCTTTTTCAAGAGGGCAGCTGGGCTTTCTGGTTTTTCTTTGAAGATGTTTTGCTTCTCATCTAAGAAGCTTCTTCAGCTCTGACAGGATAGTGGTCAGACAATCCTTCCATTCTCCACTATCCTGTCAGAGCTGAAGAAGCTTCTTAGATGAGAAGCAAAACATCTTTAAAGAAAAACCAGAAAGTCCAGTTGCCCTCTTGAAAAAGCACCTTTGGAATAACCATGACCTGGATGGCTGAGAATCTCTACAGACCATTGTTACTGGTGTTGCTTTTCCTTCACATTCAGTATTATGACTTCAGTTCAAACTTTCCTGAATTTGGAGCCTTGGGAATATTGGCAAAACAATTCTAATTTCCTTTTCCTAAACCCATGTAATTGGAATATCCAGGCATATGTCAAATATTTATTTAGCCGGATAGCTCAGGCTGGTAAAGCCTGTTATTAAGAACACAAAGCCTGCAATTATTGCAGGTTCAAGCCCGGCCCAAGGTTGACTCAGCCTTCCATCCTTTATAAGGTAGGTAAAATGAGGACCCAGATTGTTGGGGGGGCAATAAGTTGACTTTGTAAAAATATACAAATAGAATGAGACTATTGCCCTATACACTGTAAGCCGCCCTGAGTCTTCAGAGAAGGGCGGGGTATAAATGTAAACAAACAAACAAACAAACAAACAAACAAACAAACAAAATAATATTTTTAAAATCGTTAAAATCGTTAAAGACCCATCATGATATACCTCGCCTTTGGAAAGCGTGAGTTTCTACAATAACTTTAAACGGAAATAATGGTTAGATGGTGGTCAGAGAATCCTTCCATTCCCACTATCTTGTCAGAGCTGAAGAAGCTTCTTGAATGAGAAGCGAAACATCTTCAAAGAAAAAAAAACCCCAGAAAATCCAGTTGCCTCTTGAAAAAGCACCTTTGGGACATCTCCCTAATCCCAAATTCTTTTTCTTTTCTTTTCTTTTTGCTTTTTGCAGGCTTGGTGACCCAGGTAAGCATCGGAGGCGGGTTTTGCTGGACCATTTGACCTTTCACCTCTTCTTGCTAAATAGACTTAATTGCTGCATTGGCTTGTCATTTGAGCTACAAATAATTCTGCCGAGGTCACCTAAAGAAAGCTTGGCTTCTCAGCCACCGTCAGGGAGCCTCTAATTTAATCCTGCAAGGAAAGAAAAACACCGAAAGGCATCATCGCTGGACAATGGATGCCAGTGGTTTCTGCAAGAAGAGATGGAAGCCCAAAAGTAAGAATTTGGGGGTGGGGGGGTGATATTTTCTGGTATAACTTATTTGTCAAATGTTAGCCAAACTAATTCCAGGACCTTCTGAAGTCTTACCTGAACACAAAACCCATTGCTTCAAGTTAAAAACAACAAAGCATAATGAGGAAAAAATAAAATAAAATACAGGATTAGGAGAGAAAATCAGATGGAAAGAGATTAACTTAACCTAAATAACACAAGGATATTTGAGTAAATTGCTTCAAAGATCTTCTTTCTTCCTCTCTTCTGAACGTTGGCAGGGAATATTATTAGCTTTCTTACTGATGCAAGTCAGATGTAAGTTGTAGTCTTCCAACATAAACTCTCTTTTTTTGGGGGGGGGGATTTTTTTGTTTTGATTGTGTCCATTTTAGAAGCTCCCCATGTTTCCATATCTACTTGTTATCTTGCACAAACTGCCAATTTCCCTGGATAACCAGACTCTGATAGCCTGCTGAGGTTGGTTCCGCTGGGATGAGATCTGAAGATCAAGGTAGAAGATGTCAAAAAGCTCCTTGAGATAGACAATGCCCAGTTGAAGCGGCCCTTGGATGGACTAAAGCAGAGGTGCTATTCAGCAGGTTCTGACAAGTTCTGGAGAACCAATAGCGGAAATTTTGAGTAGTTTGGAGAACTGGCAAATACCACCTCTGGCTGGCCCCAGAGTGGGGTGGGAATGGAAATTTTGCAACATCTTTCCCCTGGAGTGGGGAGGGAATGGAGATTTTGCAATAACCTTCCCCTGGAGTAGGGTGGGAATGGAGATTTTGCAGTATCCTTCCCCTGGAGTGTGTTCGGAATGGGTATTTTGCAGTATCCTTCCCCTGGAGTGGGTTGGGAATGGAGATTTTGCAGTATCCTTCCCCTGGAGTAGGGTGGGAATGGAGATTTTGCAGTATCCTTCCCTTGGAATGGGGAGGGAACGGGGATTTTGCAGTATCCTTCCCCTGGAGTGTTGGGAATGGGGATTTTGCAATATCCTTCCCCTGGAGTGTGTTGGGAATGGAGATTTTGCAGTATCCTTCCCCTGGAGTAGGGTGGGAATGGAGATTTTGCAGTATCCTTCCCTTGGAATGGGGAGGGAATGGGGATTTTGCAGTATCCTTCCCCTGGAGTGTTGGGAATGGGGATTTTGCAATATCCTTCCCCTGGAGTGTGTTGGGAATGGGGATTTTGGAATATCCTTCCCCCAGGAGTGGGTTGGGAATGGGGATTTTGCAGTATCCTTCCCCTGGAGTGGGGTGAGAATGGGGATTTTGCAGTATCCTTCTCCTGCCACGCCCACCAAGCCACACCCATAGAACCGGTAGTAAAAATAAATTTGAATTCCACCATTGGACTAAAGGATGGCCATAAAAACAGATGCAACCACGGAGGACAACAGCTTAAGGTTCCCAAGAGGTTAGGATGGGGAGAATGCCACCCATTTTCTGAACCCCAAACCCTCCACTTTGTGGAGACGAGAATTAGCGGCCTGCCTACATGCCTTCAACCTCTCCCAGCTCTCCCTTCGTGTTTCCTCCTTCTCCTTATAAAGACATTGTTCCCTTTCAGCAGCAAAAACACTGGTGACTTGAGGGGTCCATGACCTTTGGACTGCTAAACTCTCGCTAACTAAATAAAAGCAGCACGAGAGAGAGCGAAGGAGCATAAATCAGGAGTCTCTGACAGAGACCACCTGGTATGTGCTTCCTTGCTACAAGGAGGCACCAAACCGATGGTTCTCAGCTGCTGATTTAAGAAAACTAACTACCTTGGAGATGGCAGGGCAGGGCAGGGGGAAGGGAAATACAATCCAGCAGGAATATCTTGATACGATACCAGTGTTTCAATATCTCAGGGGCTGCCCCAACCTATTCTCCAAAGCATAGTACCTAAGCTTAGTACTAAGCATAGGACCTGACCTAAGCATAGTACATAAAATTATCTACCACAATGTCCTACCTGCCGAAGACTACTTCAGCTTCAGCCACAACAATAGTAAAGGTAAAGGTTCCCCTCGCACATACGTGCTAGTCGTTGCCGACTCCGGGGGGGGGGGCAGTGCTCATCTCCGTTTCAAAGCCAAAGAGCCAGCGCTGTCCGAAGATCTCTCCGTGGTCATGTGGCCGGCATGACTCAACGCCAATGGTGCATGGAACGCTGTTCCCTTCCCACCAAAGGTGGTCCCTATTTTTTCTACTTGCATTTTTTACTTGCTTTCGAACTGCTAGGTTGGCAGAACCTGGGACAAGTGATGGGAGCTCACCCTGTTACAAGGCAGCACTAGGGATCGAACCGCTGAGCTGCCGACCTTTCGATCGACAAGCTAAACGTCCTAGCCCCTGAGCCACCGTGTCCTGTGACCACAACAATACAGGAGCAAATAATAGATACAAACTCATGATAAACCGCTCCAAACTCGTTTGCAGAAAATATGACTTCAGTAACAGAGTGGTCAATGCCTGGAATGCACTACCTGACTTTGTGGTTTCTTCCCCAAACCCCCAAAACTTTATCTTAGACTGTCTACTGTTGACCTCACCCTATTCCTAAGAGGTCTGTAAGTGGCCTGCATAAGCGCACCAACGTGCCTACCGTCCCTGTCCTTTTTACTTACTCTTTTCATGTATCCAAATTATATTTATACTTTTACCTGTTATCTTATATATGATTGACAAATAAATTAAAAAATATAAATAAGTAAATGAAAAGCACCAGAAGACAGGGCAAGAAGCAACGGATGGAAACTAATCAAGGAGAGAACCAACCTAGGACTAAGGAGAAAGTTCCTGACAATTAAAACAATCAATCAGTGGAAGGTCTCGCCTCCAGAACTTGTAGGTGCTCCATCACTGGAGGTTGTCAAGCAGAGATTGGACAGTTATTTGTCTGAAACGGAATAGGGTCTCCTGCTTAAGCAGGGGGCTGGACTAAAAGACCTCCAAAGCAGTGGTGAAATGCAAAGTTTTTTACTACTGGTTCTGTGGGCGTGGCTTGGTGGCTGTGGTGTGGCTTGGTGGCTGTGGTGTGGCTTGGTGGGCGTAGCAGGGGAAGGATATTGCGAAATCTCCATTCCCACCCCAATGTGGGGCCAGCCAGAGGTGGCATTTGCCGGTGCTCCGAAATGCTCAAAATCTCCACTACCGGTTCTCCAGAACCTGCTGGATTTCACCCCTGGTGTAGAGTCTCTTCTGTTATCTTCCGCCCAACCCATCTTAAATGAACCAGGAATGAGAGATGGTGGTTGTAAGAACCTGGCATGGAAGAACCGTAAGAAGAAAGAAGTGAGAGTTCTTCTTGGAATGTTGCTGGCGCTCGATCATTTCCAATTTTTGACAGCTCAAAGAAGACTGGCGATCGAATAAATGCAAAATTTGTGAATGGCTGTTTGTCTATTTGACAAACTGAATGATGAACCAAAGAAGCTCCTTCATACGTAACCCGTGCTTTTTTTTAAACTTACTTTTTAGCATTTTTTGACTGAAGCCTTTGAAATTTTTAAGAAAATGTTGGATAACCATCTGACTGAGATGGTGTAGGGTTTCCTGCCTGGGCAGGGGGTTGGACTAGAAGGCCTCCAAGGTCCCTTCCAACTCTGATGTTATGTTATGTTATGTTATGTTAAATAGTGTATGTGTGGCAAATCCCTATTTTTGTGCTCACAATTAGCTTCCAAATGGGAGATTTTTGAGAACCAGCAAGAGTCAAAAGCTATTTTATTATGGGTGGTCCTATGGTGACCATCCATCCCTCAATCTTCTGGCAGCTGTGGGTTAGTGAAGGAAAGGAATAATTGGCTCCACCTCTTACATTTAACTCTGCCTACTGTCGCTCTGATGCACCTTCTTCTATACAGGAGACCTTAGCATTGGTTACAACCCAGACTCATTTGCTGCTTAACCCTGGATAGAAGTCTGCAGGAGACCATCCTGGGCTTCCCTCATGTCTGGAGGTTAAAGGATTTTGGTTTCATCTGCTCTGTTGTTGTTTCATTCATGGTCTCCATCCAATATTTATCCTCAGAAAGAGCCCGAACCTGCTTCCCTTTATATCCCCTGTTAATTTTTATGAGTAGATCTAAAAAACAAATCCACTGGAAGAAAAGAATTTGTTCATGGCTTTTGTTCTTGTTATTTACTGCTCAGCAGACTGTTAGTAAGAAATGGCAATTGTTTGACATGCCTAGATTTGCTGGAGCTTAGAAGTTTTGCAAAAAGAAACAAGAAAGAAAGAAAAATAATAAAAACAATTTTCATTCATAAGTGAATTACCAGAAGCTGGCTGATGCTTCTGCTGCGCTGGGCCTTTTACCGCCTATTCAAGCCCCTTTTCTTCAGCGTAAACAGAACTAATCACTCTATATCCTCTGTATATTGTTTCTTAATATGAATGAAGCGAAGCAGGCTAACTGGTAGTTGTTCAGATTATTGTCTAACATAAACTTCGAATGGGCTTTGAAGGCTGGAAGTTTTGCAAGCGGAAAGCAGAGCTGAGTAACCAAAACAACAATCCGTAGTGTTAATGTGGAGCGATAAATATTCGCCCAGCATTAAGAAATTGGTATCTCTGTGGCATGCAAATTTGAACTGACACATTGCTGTGGGAGGGAGGGAGGGAGGGAGGGAGGGAGGGAGGGAGGGAGGGAAGGAAGGAAGGAAGGAAGGAAGGAAGGAAGTTCCAGAAAGAAAGAAGGGAGGAAGGAAGGAAGTTGAGAAAGGAGAGAGGGAGAAAGTAGAAAGAGAGGAAGGAAGAGAGGAAGAAAAGAAGGGAGGGAGAGAGGAAGAAAGGAAGGCAGTTCCAGAAAGAAGGGAGGGTGGAAAGAAGGAAGTTGAGAAAGGATAGAGGGAGGAAGGGAAATAGAAAGAGAGGAAGAGAGAAAGGAAGAGAGGAAGAAACAAAGAAATGAAGGAAGGATGAGAGAGACAGAGAGAGAGAGAGAAAGAAAAAGAAAGAAAGAGAAAAAGAAAGAAAAAAGAGAAAGAAAGCAAGAGAGAGAGAGAGAGAGAAAGAAAGAAAGAAAGAAAGAAGCAATCAATCAACATATGGTGGCTTAATGTTGAATAAGTGAACTCTGTGTCCAAACATAAGTGAATCCTGCTGGATTTTACAGAGTTTTAAATGCTGGATATCTGCAATCAAACGCAGAACAGTTGTAAGGAATATTTGGCTATTTTCTGTTCTGCCAAAAAAACCCAAAGCAGCTCACATTTGTTTTTTATTTTCCTTTTATTAAATCACTCTTCAAAACCGCTCGCAAAGTTTAAGTTTATACAGTGACAATTAGTTTATGGTGTTTCTGAAGTGGATTTAGATTTGAGTGATAAAATTACAGGCCAAAATTACAACCATGGTGGAAAATGCTGGTTTGTGTTTGGCTTTGCATACCACAACTGAAAGATCACCAAGTTTTTGCCCATCAGCAGAAGGCAGTCACTCTAACAGGATCTGCCTTTCCAAAATACAAGCTGGATTCCAGGACATGCCACGATAGTTTTGCATAAAACGAGCAGGGAATAACTTCGCTTCCTTTCATTAATGGGGGGAAAAATAGATTTGTTCTCAAAACTGGCAGGTTAGGAAGAGAGTAACCGAAGTTTAAATATGCAGGGTTCTTTGATTTCTTTAAAAAAAGATTAAGGAATGACTTAAAACAATAAATCTTGGATGGTTCATCCAATCCCGAAGCTTCAAAACAGACTGGAAATGATATAAAGATGGATCAACAAAAGGCAAATCCTAAGGCACGCTGGGTCTCACAGTTTGCTTAGAATTAGTCTGGCATTGTGGGGGTGCAGCCAACCCTTTTGGCTTGTCAAAGCATGGTTTATTGTTCACTGCGCTGTGCAGAACCAGGCAACTATGGTTAAACCAATCACGGCTTTGTGCAAATGCGTAGGGAGCTCAGCCTAACCATGATTAGAACTAAACGCAGCGTGATTCAGAGACGCCATTCTTGACTCCGGCCCAGAAGCTGAGCGGTTGATTGAGTTTCCACTTTCCATGTCTTTCCAGACTATAAGGAAGGCAGGTGGATACTCAAGATGCTTGAAGTCTGGCCCGTCTCATTATTGTTTGCTTTTACAATTGCAGTAAGACGATTTAGTTTTAGATCCATTTAGGCACAGTGCGGCATTCAGCATTCCTCTTCTTCTTTGAAAATCTGAGCAGCTTTCATTCTTCAGTGTATATGTTAACATCCAAAGTCTGCAAGCCGCTTTGTACAAATCAACTGCCCCTCGCCCCCTTCCTTCCTTCTTTTCAAATCTTGCAATCGTATCATGCAAAATGAATACACACACACACACACACACATAAACACACACAGAGTGGTGGGATTCAGCCAGTTCGCACCTATTCGGGAGAACTGGTTGTTAACTTTCTAAGCAGTTTGGAGAACTAGTTATTGGAAGAAATCTTATTTTATTTTTTTTCCACTTTACAGGGCTAATCCTGTAAGGAAGGCAGGAAGGAAACATTCTGGTGTTATTTCTAGCCTCATCTTTATTGCCCTCTTACAGAAACTGCCTCTCTGGTTAGCCCTTGTTACGTTTTAACAGCTAAGGTGAAGCGCTCATCGACGTGAGTGACGTTGAGTTGGCCATGCCCACATGGTCACATGACCACCAAGCCACGCCTATTTAGCTGGTCATTATGGCAGAGAACATATATATATCCCCATCCTCCATTATCCTCCAAAAAAAAACAGAATGCCAGGGCAAGGGCGGCTTTGAACCTGGGGTGAAATTTAGCAGGCTCTGTCAGGTTCTGGAAAACCAGTAGTGGAAACTTTGAGTAGTTTGGAGAACTCGCAAATACCACCTCTGGCTGGCCCCAGAGTGGGGTGGGCATGGAGATTTTGCAACATCCTTCCCCCAGGTGGGAATGGAGATTTTGCAGTATCCTTCCCCTGCCACGCCCACCAAGCCACACCCACAGAACCGGTAGTAAAAAAATTTAGATTTCACCACTGCTTTGAACCATTTTGTAAAGTTGCATGTGCAGCCCTTTCTCTCCCCCGCCCCACTTCCCCCTGTCTCTCTCCCCCTCCCCTCCCAGTCAGCTTTTATTGGCTTCTGCAGGAAAGTTTCCATAAAGGACAGTCATTTCCTCCCGAGGCCAAAAAAACAAAAAAACCCAAAACAACTCCCAACAACAACCACAACCCTAAAGAATCAAAACTTCTCTGCAAGATGGGAAAGTTTAGACAAATAGATGGGATGAAAGAGCTGGAAGCATACGAAAGGCTACTTAAAGCAGCATGCCGAGAGGTGCCGAAGCAGAGCATGCTGGCATCACCACGATTAGCACGCCTGCAGATCTGAGCAGCGAGGACGTCCAGAGAACGATTTGCAAACATCCCGTCCTGCTCTCTTCTTTGGACAGGGTGGGAATCTCCATCTTGGCTTGTAGAGGAAACTTCTATAAGGACCACAGACAAAGCGCGAGGGGAAGGACCCAGGGGTGAAATGCTCCCGGTTCGGACTGGATCACGCGGCGGATGGTTCAGAGAACTGGTAGCAAAAATCCCTGCCCCACCCCCATGCCCAGCTGAGCCACACGATCATCAGAAGTGTTTTTTGTTTTTTGTTTGCTTTTAAAAGCATTTTTTTCTTCGGCCAAAAAAATGCTTTTAAAAGTAAAAAAAAAAGAAAGCCTCTGAAGATCGCGCAGCTCAGCAGGGATCGTCAGAGGCTTTTAAAAGCATTTTTTCTACAACCTCTTCGGCCGAAATGCTTTTAAAAGGCTTTTAAAAGGCTCCTCTGACAATCCCAGCTGAGTTGCCTGATCGTCAGAGGCTTTTTTTTTTCTTTAAAAGGCAAAAAAAAAAAAGAGAGATATGCTTTTAAAAGTAAAAAAGAAAGCCTCTGAAGATCGCGCAGCTCAGCAGGGATCGTCAGAGGCTTTTAAAAGCATTTTTTCTACAACCTCTTCGGCCGAAATGCTTTTAAAAGGCTTTTAAAAGGCTCCTCTGACAATCCCAGCTGAGTTGCCTGATCGTCAGAGGCTTTTTTTTTTCTTTAAAAGGCAAAAAAAAAAAAGAGAGATATGCTTTTAAAAGCATACACACACCCCAGTCACATTACCCCCACCCCCACCAAGCCACGCCCACAGAACCGGTAGTACCAAATTTTACATTTCACCACTGGAAGAACCTGGGCGTTGGGCAGGGACGTGCTCGTATTTGCCCATGGATCTCTTTTCCAAGAATCTGTCTCTTTCTCTCTCTTTTTTTTTTCCTTTTTGAAATCTAGGCCCAGTGATAAGGGTTGAACTGCAAGGAATTAGAGCAGGGGTCTCCAACCTTGGTCCCTTTAAGACTTGTGGACTTCAACTCCCAGAGTTCCTCAGCCAGCTTTGCCGGCTGAGGGACTCTGGGAGTTGAAGTCCACAAGTCTTAAAGGGACCAAGGTTGGAGACCCCTGATTTACAAGGACAGAATCCTGAAAAAGACCACAGTTTGAGGAGGTGCCTTGGAGACTGCTAGGTTTTGTGTGTTTTTTTTTATTTTTTTTTGAGGAGGATAGTACCTCAGGTCCCTTTTGATGAAGTTGTGATGGTATCAAGTGGAAAAGGTAATTTTTATCCACAAGCAATATTTAGTAGGGCAGTTTGTTCTCTCAATAACAGTGACCAGCTAAAATTTTCAGGACTGCAGAGATACTCAACATCAAACCTGCTTCTGTTTTCATCCAAAGCTTCAGCGACCACAAGGTTGTGATACCAGAAAGACCAACAGATTTATTACCCCCGAAGCAACTTGGCGAGCCATCATTGCTGGACCTTGCCTCCAGAAGTTGCAAATGCTCCAACACTGGAAGTTTTTAAGAAGATGTTGGATAAAAAGTGGTGTAGGGTATCCTGCCTAAGCAGGGGGTTGGACTAGAAGACCTCCAAGGCCCCTTCCAACTCTGTTATTCTATTTTTTTTAACTGGACATAATAAGGTCCCTTATCACCTTAAGAGTTGCATTACGTGGGGAAATAAATTCCTCTATCATTGAACAAGTAGATCAGTTTTAATACACATTTTAATGCATATTAAAATAGAAAAACCACAAGGATTTCCTGGAGGAGGAGGATAAGAAGAGGAGGGGGGAAGAGGGAGGTGGAGGGCGATGGGGATGGGGACAAAAAGAAATTAGAAGAGAGTTTAGTTACTAAATTTGACCTTTTAAAAGAAAGATAAGGATCCCAGCAAAAGGAACTTTTAGTTCCCTAATTCTGTTTTGTTGAATTCATATGAGTATTCTTAAAATGCAATCTGATGTTGTATATCTATTCTAAGAAAGAAGCATCTTATTTTCACGGAAAGCATCTTATAGTATTGCCACTTCAGCTATTCTCTTCCCAAAGTGCCCAATTGTGCAGCCCTCTGGGGCTGTTATTTGAGTCATTCCAACTACGGGAGAAAAGTATGGAAGAAATTCACGTGTGATGGTCCACAGGTATGTTTGTTTTGAAGGATGCACGTCCATCTGTGTCTGCGCTGTATCGGATGATCCCTCCCCAAAGCCAGCTTTATGCTGATTGCTAATTTGCAGAATGTTTATGCATTGAACTGGAGGAAGGCAGAGCTAATGAGGTTGGGGTATAATTGGCCATGATTACGAGATGAAAACAATCTACTGAAGCTTTGGAAAAGGGTTTTTGGTGGCAGAAATATTGATGCCAAGCTGAAGTTGATGCCCTGGACAGACTTGAGATCATCTTTCCCCTCTCAAATGCATTGGCTAAGTCCATCAAGAACCAGCTCATCTCCAAGAATCTCTCAGAAGACTTCGGTGACACGTTGAACAAAAAACAGAAATCTAGTTTTTGTGTCAGACAAAAAGACCCAAGACCCCTCAAAGTCTTTTGGATTAACTGAAACCCAAGTCTTCTCTACTATATTGGGGTAGGTGGGACCTGGCTGGGGTATCATGCGTGCTTGGACTTTCAAAATTCTCCATGCACAGAGTGCTAATGGTTGAGTTCATGTCTATGGAGAGTCTCAGCCATCCGGGTCATGGTTGATCCAAATGCACTTTTCCAAAAGACAACTGGACTTTGTTTTTCCTTGGAGGCATTTTGCTTCTCATCCAGGAAGCTTCTTCAGTTCTGACTAAATGGATGGAGGATGGAAGGATTTATATCCTTTGATGACCTCAAGGAATCTTTGGGACAAGATCTTTGTTCTTCTGCTTAATGTATGAATGAATATGGAAATCATTAAGAAATATAGAAAAGTTTCCATTCATCATTTGTACTATTGGATAAGGAGCAGGATTCTTCTAGGAGATATCCCTGAAGTTCTACCTTCTGTGGGCTTCCAGGTTTTGTGGGATCCTTCTTCTCTTTCCTCCCTTTGACCTTACAGCTTCACATTCTACAGAGGAATTATTGAGTCTGTTATCTGCACCTCTATAACTGTCTGGTTTGGTTCTGCAACCCAACAAGACAAACACAAACTTCAGAAGATAATTAGAACTGCAGAAAAAACAATGGCTACCAACCTGCCTTCCATTGAGGACCTGTATACTGCACGAGTCAAAAAGAGGGCTGTGAAAATATTTATAGACCCCTTGCATCCTGGACATAAACTGTTTCAACTCCTACCCTCAAAATGATGCTATAGAGGACTGCACACCAGAACAACCAGACACAAGAACAGTTTTTTCCTGAACGCCATCACGCTGCTAAACAAATAATTCCCTCAACACTGTCAAACTAGTTACTAAGTCTGCACTACTTCTCATCGTTCCCATCGCCCATCTCCTTCCATTTATGACTGTAACTTTGTTGCTTGTATCCTTACAATTTATACTGATATTGATTGTTTCCCGATTGCTTATTTGTACCCTATGACTATCATTGTTGTACCATATGATTCTTGATGAATGCATCTTTTCTTTTATGTACTCTGAGAGCATCTGCACCAAAGACAAATCCTTGTGTGTCCAATCACACTTGGCCAATAAAAATTCTATTCTATTCTATTCTATTCTATTCTATTCTATTCTATTCTATTCTATTCTATTCTATTCTATTCTATTCTATTCTATTCTGCTCTGTTCCAAATCACCAACACTTTGATTCTTTTAAGAAGAAGAAAGCCAAGTCTGATGCAATCTTTGTTCTAGCCGGGTTCTTCCTCACTTTCGGGCCCCACCAACCCCTCATTTCTAGAGAGCTCCAAGAAGTGAGGTCATCCCTTGCTGGCTTTTATGTCCCACCTTTCATTTGCTACCCTTCTCTTGACCTTCCCACTTCATTATTCACAAGGAATCTCTACCGCCTTGGAGTCATAGGCCAAAGAAGAAAGTGTCGCAGGCCAGTTCTGCAAGCTAACAAGGCCGAGGTTTTGCAATGCCTTGAACAACCTAGTTGGCAGGGTTCAGATGTTCTCCTCCTGTGGTTTTTTTTTAAATTTTTTTATAATATAATGCATGTATTTTATTATTTCCTAAGCTCATTCTGACATCTGCCTCGGCTTTTTCTTTCAAACGCAGGAGAAATAAAAATCACAAAAGATTCTGGGATTAACCAAAAAAGAAGAAAGAAAGAAAAATTAGGAAGGTCTCCATCTTCTTACTTACTTATTTAGACTTTGGCCCTTCCATGCTTCTCCATCGTCTGCAATTTTTTAAAAAAATGTAAAGAAGTGAATGATTCATCAAAACCTGATAAAATTTTGGGAGGTGTCCTTGTACTGTAAAAGATGATGGAACGGGACCAGGATTGTATGGCTTGGGGATTAAACAGCTCTAAAGACAAGGCAAGTAATAGGTTGCTGTGATTACCAGCAATAGGCAACAATCGATACCAGTCAAAACAACCTTCATTTCAGGTTTTTCTTCTTTGGAAAGCTCTAAATAATCTGGACAGAAATTGGCAAAGGTTGTGCATGAATGGGTGTGTGTACATGTGTTTGCTTGTGAGCAGATCCTTTCTCTCTTGTTCCTTTGGCTTCAGTTCACCTCCAATGGCTTTTCCACTCACAGAGTTTCAAGGGGCGAGCAAGTCTAAAGGTTGAATCGTGGCAACTGGATCAAACTTCGTTCATCTGAGACATTTCGTTGCTCATCCGAGCAACTACGTTCACCAGGGTAAAAAAATAAATTAGGCAGGCAGTCGTTGGAAAGTACCAACTGGGGTGAAATGTAAAATTTGTTACTACCGGTTCTGTGGGCGTGGCTTGGTGGGGGGGTAATGTAACTGGGTGGGTGTGACCAACTTTTTTTTTTACTTTTGTTATAAATAATTTTTATTTCCATTTCCCAACATCATATTTATGTGCAAACTATTATCCATCATTAATCATTAATTTTCATTTATTACTGATTCAGGCCTGCCCGATTGCCACTTCCTTTCTTCACAACCTCCCTCTCTACCCTCTACTACTTTCACATCCTTCATCTCCTTCACTTAACTACTTCCTCTCCTCCTTCTCCACTCCTCCCTTCTTACCCTATCTAACCTTCTTATTCCCTCCTCCTTCTCTACTCTTTCCTACCTACTTTCTTCCTCCTTCTACTCTCTCTCCTTTTCTTTCTGAAATGGCAATCGAGCATCCCCAATATCATTTTAAATTTTATTTTCATATCTTCAAAATTACTGTACATTAATAATCAATCCATGTATCATTTCCCCCTTCCCCTCCTCCCCTTCCCCCAGACTTCCCAGAGCAAATACCGGGTATTATGACCAACAATCACAAGCTAAAGTATACAAAATATACATAACCTCCCACCTTTAAAAATTTAAAACTTTAGATCCCCTCACAATAAAAATAAAGAGATAGGAAAGAATAATAAAAAGAAAAAAAGAAAAGAAGCAATACCAACTTCACATATTACTTCTTCTTACAATCCATTTTTAAAATTAATCCATCTTCTCAAATTCAATTTTTTTTCCCCACTTGTATATTCCTTCAAATTTCATAAGTCCATTTCTCAAATTACAGTCCATCTTCTCGAACTCAAATTTTCACTTTTTTTTTTTTTACTTTTAAAAGCATTTTTTCTACAACCTCTTCAGCCGAAGAGGTTCTTAAAAATTGCTTTTAAAAGGCTCTGATGATCCCCAGCAGAGTTGCCCTGGTTGTTGGAGGCTTTTGTAGTCTTTTAAAAACTTTTTTTTTTTGCCTTTAAAAGAAAAAAAAAGCCTCTGACGATCAGGCAACTCAGCTGGGATCGTCAAAGCCTTTTAAAAGCATTTTTTTACAACTTCTTTGGCTGAAAAGGTTGTAGAAAAAAATGCATTTTAAAGGTTCTGACGATCCCAGCTGAGCCATGCGATCATCATTATCGGCCGAAGAAAAAATGCTTTTAAAAGTTTAAAAAAAAAACACCTCTGATGATCACGTAGCTCAGCTGGGCATGGGCGGGGGGGCTAGGGATTTTTGCTACCGGTTCTCTGAACCATCCGCCGCCATTGCTACCGGATCACATGATCCGGTCCGAACCGGGAGCATTTCACCCCGGCAAGGAACCAACCCTTGCCACACCAACTTCAGGCGTTCTCCCCAAAATGGCTTGTCAATAGGTCAGCTTTGGACACCTTTGGCCTGGATGATTGAGTCTTCGTGGACGTAATGAGGGGTGAGCATCTTTCCCTGTTTGTTCCTCTGGATGAAAGGAGGTAGAGATGAAAATGACACCACGGAAAGAGAGGATATGGGGGGGGGGGAAAGAGTACCCTCTCGCCATCCTGTCCTTACGCCAAATTGTTCCAACTCCCAGGAAGCTTTGAATTCTGAAAACAAAACTGCAGTCAAAATACCATGGCATTCCGACACACGATTGAGGCTCTCTATAACACTACACACAATGGGATGGATGGCAGCACCATTTGAAAGAGCCTGAGTGATGGTCCAGACAGCAGGTGGCACTGTGGGTAACCAAAATGTAATGGTGGAATTTTTTTGGGGTGTGTGGGGGAAAGTGTTTTAGAAGCAAGAGAGAAAAAGAAAGAAGGAATAGCAAGTTCTGTGGTCTTGCAGCTTAGATTTGTTGCTTAGGAAGCTTTTTCTAAGTGGAAATCATGAAGTCCTATTCAACTCCTAACAACCAGATAGATCAGGAGTGTCAAACTCAAGGCCTGGGGGCTGGATCTGACCTGCAGGGTGCTTAGATCTGGCCTGCTGGGCCGCCCTGGAAACAGCAAAAGGCCATCCCGTGGTGCCTCTGCCAGCTAAAAACTGAGCTTGGGAGGGCTGCGTGTGGCCATTTTCACTGGCAGAGGGTTGCAGGAGGCTGTTGCAGCTGAAAACAGAGCTCAGAAGCTTGTTTTCACTGGCAGAGCTCTTGGGCCTCCACAGGCGCCCCTGAGATGAGTGACATTGAGCTGGTCACACCCACCTGGCCATGCCCACCCCGGCCCCCTGAGGTCAAACACAACCCTGATGCAGCCCTGAATGAAATCGAGTTTGACACCCCTGAGATAGATAGATGATGGAGGGAGGGAGGGAGGGATGGGTGGATGGGTGGGTGGGTGGATGGGTAGGTGGATGGGTGGATGGACGGACGGACGGAGAGATGGATGGATGAATGGATGGATGGATGGATGGATGGATAGATGGATGGATGGGTAGGTAGGTAGGTAGATAGATAGATAGATAGATAGATAGATAGATAGATAGATAGGTAGATAGATAGATAGATAGATAGATATGGATGAGAGAGAGAGAGAGAGAGAGAGAGAGAGAGAGAGAGAGAGAGAGAGAGACCTTTACTTCATGACTGCAAATAACAACAATCCAATTAAATGAAGCTAACTTCCATCTTTTGGGATTCCATCTCAACCCAATGACGTCACAAGCCATAGTATTTGTCTTTTTGGGGTCAGGCGCAAAGGATCAGGACTATACATTACGTTGCAGTTCAGAAGGTTTATTGCTCTATACACAGGAATCTGGTCAATGAAACTTCAATACCAAGTTGGCTTCAGATAAGGTTCAACGGAATTCAAGAGGGATTGGATTTATATTGCTTGTGGGAACGTAATGACTGTAAGCTGATGTCCCACTTAACTCCGCCCCTCGCTGTCCCAGTTCTTCTCAACTAAACTTCAATGCTAAATTGGCTCCAGATAAGATTCAACAGAATTCAAGACGGATTGGACTTGTGTTGCTTGCGGGAATGGAATGACTCTAAGCTGATGACTTGCTTAACTCTGCCCCAGCTGTGCCAGCTCTTCTCCTACAGTACGTATGTGTAATTGTGTACGAGAACAAGTGACAGGGCCTTTTCTGCTAGCAAAATGATAAAAAAAAAATCTGGCTCCTTTGTTTTACACCAAAAGCTCCTACCCATTTTTCCATTGCATGTTTTCCCCACCCAGCCTCTGAACGAACTGCCCGCCCCCACAGGGGTTAAGTTGGCTTTGTAAGAGGAGCAGAGCCTGATTTCGTGAGGATGCTGGCAAAGAAACACCATGTACCAGAATTCTGACTAATTGCTGGGTGTTATTGGCAGATGGCAACGAGCTCGCCGATGCCAAGAGATCAATTCGGTCTTTAGCTCTGTGCCAGCGAGTGAGTTATCTCCCTTTAGAGTGATTTTATATCACTTCTTAATCTTATTTGTAAACGTGATCCCTTGATGACACGATGCGTAAGACTTTGGCTCAAAATATCCAGTTCATACCATGAACTTGGCAGGCTACGGAGCAGCCCTGGAGCGCCGATGGGCTTTTTTTAATTTATTTTTTTAAATTCTTTTTGATACCCGCTCAACAAATTGTCACAGATGCATGCATGAAAGGAAGCTGTTGCTTTCTTTTCTTCTTGTTCCTTTCTTTTCTTTTCTTTTCTTTTCTTTCTTTTTTGGTGCAAAGCGCTGTCTGAAAGAAAAATAAAACTCAAGCCACCCCGGGGGTTCTTTTGGCGAAAAGAAAAGGAAAGGAAATTAATAAAAAGAAAGAAAGAAAGAAGAGAAAATAGAAGCTTGATTAAAGTGAGTTGGAAAGAATGAAGACAGAAGGAAATCCCAGCTCTCCTCCCAAGGCCCACGTTTCTGGCATTGCAGAGATAGATGGTTTTCACTCGTGGAGGATTTCCTGCCTAACTATAAATTTATGCAATAAACACATTGGAATCATATTTCTTCTATTAAAGATATACTGTTTCTGGAGTTGGAAATTTCAATTTTCAAGGCACGGTTAATAGCCCCCCAGAGAGTTCTCCAACGTTTATTCCATTTTAAAGCATTATCATGTTAGCTCCTTTTCCATTCAAACTAAATCTTCTATTTTAGTAACATCCCTCCTCTTTAAAACTTAAGGCAGTACAGATAGTCCTCGACTTACAACCACAACGGAGCCTAGAATTTATGTTGTTAAGCGAGGCAAGTTGTTCAGTGAGTTTTGGCCCCGTTTTACGACTTTTCTTGCCATGTTTGTTAAGCGAGTCACTTAACAAACTTAGAATCACTTAGAATAGAAAAGAATTCGAATAGAATGGAATGGAATGGAATGGAATAGAATAGAATAGAATAGAATAGAATAGAATAGAATAGAATAGAATAGAATAGAATAGAATTGAATTTTTTATTGGCCAAGTGTGATTGGACACTCAAGGAATTTGTCTTGGTGCATTGTTATTAAATTAGTTGTTAAATTGGTCACATGTTCGCTAAGTGAATCCAGTTTCCCCCGTTGACTTTGCTTGTCAGAAGGTTGCAAAAGCGGATCACATGACCCTGGGACACAGCAACCGTCCTAAGTATGAACCAATTGCCAGGCATCCGAAATCACTTGACCGGGGGGGATGCTGCAACGGTCATAAGTGTGAACCGTCACTAAATGAACTGTTCTAAGTCGAATGGGATAGTAAGGCTGTGTGAGTCAGGGTTTATTTCTATTTCATTATGAAGTTTCTCTGCTGTCCTCCATCTAGGCAGAGTCTAGGTGAAAGGCAGATGCTGAAGTTAAAAGCAATCGCGAACATCATTCAGGACAATAAAAGGGATCCTAAAGAATTCAAAACCCCGGCCAAACATTGCGCCAACAACTTGAAAGCCAACCGAACCGCATCATGTCGTCGTCTGCTGTGGGGACCGGATTGTTCCATGTGATGTGGTTTGCTTGTTTTGGCTTAGCATGTTGTCTAAGGTCAACCATTGTGATTTATTAGCTATGGTTTGTGGTTTGGTGGGGCTGGCAAACCCAGCTGGGCTGCTCTGAAGTTCAAAATCGCCAAGAGATTGTAAGAGGAGTTCAACGCGATTCTAGGCTCCTGCTCGCTTAATGTTTTTTTTGTGTGAAACGGGGACTCAAAAGGAGGAGACAAAATTCCAGAGTTGGGGGTAAATTTCAGGGGACATCGGCTTTTAACCTTCAGAAAGGACTTTGGCTGGGTCAGGCAGGATGTGAAGCGAAAAGGAATTGGGCTTGTTTGGGGCTGAGTGTGTTGTACAAATTCAGCCAATGGGAGTTTATCAAGGAAGGTGATTTCTCCTACCAGCTAGCCCTCTTCCAAAGACAACTGGAGGTACATAGATGGGGAAAACCAGCTTCAAAGTAGATATTTATCTAGTGTTTAAGGTGATTTCTGGAACCTTTTTCTTTAATAGAAGGATATCAGGAAGAAATGTTTTCCTTTCCAAGATCAACATCCTCATATCTCTCTTCTCTCTCTCTCATCTCTCTCTCATCTCTGTCCGCCCATCCATATCTATCTATCTATCAATTATCAACTATCATCTATCTACCTATCTACCTATCTATCTATCTATCTATCTATCTATCTATCTATCTATCTATCTATCTATCTATCTATCTATCTATCTATCTATCATCTATTGATGATCTTCTATCATCTATCATCTACCTATCTTCTATCAACTATCATCTATCTGTCAGCTATCTGTCTGTCTGTCTATCATCTATCTATCTATCTATCTATCTATCTATCTATCTATCTATCTATCTATCTATCTATCTATCTATCTATCTATCTATCTATCTATTATCAACTATCATCTATCTATCTATCTATCTATCTATCTATCTATCTATCTATCTATCTATCTATCTATCTATCTATCTATCTATCATCTGTCTATCTATCTTCTATCAACTATTATCTATCTGTCTACCTACTTACCTACCTATCTAACGTCTATCATCTATCTATCTATCTTCCCCACATATTCTTGGCCTTTCCTCCTCCTCCTCCTCCTCCTCCTCCTCCTCCTCCTCCTCCTCCTCCTCCTCCTCCTCCTCCTCCTCCTCCTCCTCCTCTTTCTTCTATGAGAAACTTGAAGCTTTGTTTCCACCCTCTTAGAAAATAAAATGAAATGATGGTGTTTGTATTTGACTGCATGGAATATGTATAGTAGAAAAACGGGCAGGGGAGAAACATCCTTGTTAAGCAGCAGAATTGCAACGTGGCTTCAAACTTCTCACTGCGTCCAGCAGCTTTGTCCAATTCCAGTTTGAAGACAAAGGTTATCTAAGGTGAGAAGCAGGAAAAGCAGGTATTTAAGCTGTCCAGCAGACTCCAGCTCCTCACGATTTAAGTAGATACTCTAGGCTTCTAAATTAGAACATGTCCTTTGGGCAGATAATTGTCCTCCTTGGTGCCCTCGACAAGCCTCAAGAAACAACCAGGGGGATGAGAGAGAGAGAGAGAGAGAGAGAGAGAGAGAGAGAGACTCTCCTAGCATTCAGCTTCAAGTCTCGGCTTTTCAGTTCCTTGGAAAATTCTCAAGACTTTCCATCAAAGGAAGCTGGAGTTACAGAGCCCTTGTATGCCTCTGACCCTGATCTAAATTTGCATTTCCTTTCGGAGTTCTGATTCTGGTGTTTTTTGTTTTTTTTTTAAAGGAGGAGGAGGGGAAAAAAGTTCTTGATTTCTTTAATGGCCGTGAAAGCAAGCGATTGAGAACATTTGTAGAAGGCAGGCCCTGAGCCAAGAAGAGGCTATGGGGAAGTCGGATTGCCAAGAGATTCCAGCCCAGGGTTCTGGATTGCAACCCAGCAGCTACTTAACAAGTCTTGGCTATCCATTCGGCAGAGCCTGCCAGCCAGTTGTTATAGGCAGCAATGATGCAAACTGGACTGTTTTGGCAATGCGCTCTTAAAACAGGAGAACAAGATTACCTATGGGGGATATTTTTTTTCAGGGGAAAAATCCAGCAGGTTCTACAGAACCGGTAACGGAAATTTTGAATAGTTCAGAGAACCGGCAAATACCACCTCTGGCTGGCCCCGGAGTGGGGTGGGAATGGAGATTTTGCAGTATCCTTCCCCCAGGAGTGGGGTGGGAATGGAGATTTTGCAGTATCCTTCCCCCAGGAGCGGGGTGGGAATGGAGATTTTGCAATATCCTTCCCCCAGGGGTGGGATGGGAATGGAGATTTTGCAGTATCCTTCCCCCAGGAGCGGGGTGGGAATGGAGATTTTGCAATATCTTTCCCCCAGGGGTGGGGTGGGAATGGAGATTTTGCAGTATCCTTCCCCCAGGAGCGGGGTGGGAATGGAGATTTTGCAATATCCTTCCCCCAGGAGTGGGGTGGGAATGGAGATTTTGCAGTATCCTTCCCCCAGGAGTGGGGTGGGAATGGAGATTTTGCAGTATCCTTCCCCCAGGAGTGGGGTGGGAATGGAGATTTTGCAGTATCCTTCCCCCAGGAGTGGGGTGGGAATGGAGATTTTGCAGTATCCTTCCCCCAGGAGTGGGGTGGGAATGGAGATTTTGCAGTATCCTTCCCCCAGGAGTGGGGTGGGAATGGAGAATTTGCAGTACCCTTCCCCTGCCACACCCACAAAACCACACCCACAAAGCCACACCCGCAGAACTGGTGGTAAAAAAAAAAATTGGATTTCGCCACTGATTTTTTCCTCACCCTGGCCTCCATGTAGAATCCAAAGGAACCTACAAAGAAGGCCACCCTTCCATTGCTAGCTGCTTCTGCAAATGAAGCTGTTGGGAAGATTGATAAATTCCAGTCAGGAATTTATCATTTATTGTATCTAACGACACAATGTTAATCTCGCTCCAATCTCAGGACTCACTCGGTTTCAGCTGGCGGCCAGCGGTGCTCTTAGCATCCTCACCCTTCTCTCAGAATTTGCTTCTTTAGATTGGCTTCCTGATTCAGTAAATCTTCTTTGAGATCTCAAATACATACACGGCTGGCAGAATTTCCACGAAACCACCATAGAATTAAGCATGCTTCTCTGCTTTGAAGTTGAGTAGGTCCTTCAAAAGGACCCATAGAGTGTCACATTTCTGGGCTGGGCGTTAAGCTTATTTGATCATCCATAGATATTTTTAAAAATCTCAGCTATGTCTATCCAACCACGGTGACCTCAACTGGGAGGAAAAACTGTCACTGGGTGACATAGCGGCTTTTTATGAAAGAATTATCTTCTCATCATTCCATTTTTATTTTAAAAGGCATCCTTGGTTACTGTCAAGCTAATCAATTGATTGCACCCGGCTCCAGATTCGACAACAGCAATAATCTGAATATGTTTTTACATTGTTCTGTCCATGTCTAATCAACCAGCCCTTTTGTGGGAGGGGGGGTCGTTATGATAAATAAATGAAGAACATCTGCCTGGGGAAATTGTTACTCTAATAATGCAATATTAATGCGTTACTACTTTGTGGAGCCATTGCTGGATTCTTAAAATAGACAGCTCTTGTTTATAAAAACTCTGACTTCATATCTTCTGGCAAGAAAGATTTTGTTTGCAGTTTCCAGGAGTGACTCTGCTTCCAAAGCAAGGACTCCAGAAATGGAGAAGACCAAGGGTGAAATCTTAAGATTTCTAGCTACAATTCATGGATGGCACAATTGTCAATTTCCTCTTTGGTCAACCAACTCTCTTAACTTTTCTTAGCGCCCGTCTATTGGCAGTCACAAAGGACTAACTTGTCTGGCCTTTTACGATCTGTGCTTAAGAACATGAGTGCGGGCACGTTGATAGATGTGTTTTGATCTGCTAAAGCTCACAAGAGCGCATACTAGAATTAGAAAATGTCCTGAATGCTAAAAAATATCAAGGCTTTTTCTATCATCCCTTCTTTCCTCTCTTCTTCCCTTTCTGTTTCTGTTTTATAAATATACAAGCTGGACGCCCATGCTTTGCTACGAAACTATGTGATCGGGCGTGATAAATTGACACTTACACCTTAAACTTAATGTAGAATGTGTAACTCTGTAGCACCAGAGCGTATTAATATAAGGCAAATGGCAGTTGGAACAGAGGGGGAGGGGGAGTAGAGTGTCTCAGGCCGCAGGCCAGATAAGTCATGCGCTAGCCACACCCACGCCTCGTTTAGCAAAGGGGTAGTGTCAGAGTGTGTTAATATAAAACAACTGGCAGTTGGAACAGAGTTCGTTTCAGGTGGGGAGGGGGAGTAGAACTCCTTAGCATCAGACCATGTTATAATAATATAGGAAACACTAATGATCTGATGGTCATTTCGAAAAATCCTTTCTTAGTGAGCACCTAGAAGCTAAGAGGAACATACGTGGCAAATTTCAAGTTTGTAGGCTTTATGGTTCTGGAGATTTCGTGATTACGGCATGAGTGGATTTTGCTTTTATATATATAGATTAAGATTGGGAGGGGGAGGATTTTATTTATTTACCTATTTTATTTCAGCTGATTTTATTTGCTAGCCAAAACATACCCCTCCCCCAGCGCTGAATCAGAGCACCATACTGCACGAATCAAGAAGAGGGCCGTGAAAATATTTCGCATCCTGGACATAAACTGTTTCAACTCCTACCCTCAAAACGACGCTATAGAGCACTGCACACCAGAACAACTAGACACAAGAACAGTTTTTTCCCCGAACGCCATCACTCTGCTAAACAAATAATTCCATCAACACTGTCAAACTATTTACTGAATCTGCACTACTATTAATCTTCTCATAGTTCCCATCACCAATCTCTTTCCATTTATGACTGTATGACTATAACTTGTTGCTGGCAATCCTTATGATTTATATTGATATATTGACCATCAATTGTGTTGTAAATGTTGTACCTTGATGAAGGTATCTTTTCTTTTATGTACACTGAGAGCATATGCACCAAGACAAATTCCTTGTGTGTCCAATCACACTTGGCCACTAAAAAAAAAAATTCTATTCTATTCCATTACTTAAACATGGGCTATCAAACTTTACTAAAAGAAATATATGTGTGTATATACCTACCTGACTAACCTGTGGTTTTTTTTCCGTTTGGGTACAGATAATCTTTGATCTATGACCAGTTGCTTAGCGACTATTCAAAGTTACGATGGACCCAAAAAAAGGAATGTGCCACCTGGATCTAAGTTCCAACACTCAACCACACGGTAACATTTGTGGTTGTTTGCAGTGTCCTGCAGTCAGGCGAGAGGTTTTACGATGGTTTTATCAAAAATTGGCACTTACTTCCAGTTTATGTCAAAACCGTGCCATGACAAACGGTGGGTTTGCTTAATGACTGCAGCGTTCAATGAACTTTTTTACGACAGCCAAGTTCATGTAACAACCGCTGCAAAAAGAGAGAGAGAGAGAGGGCTAAAAATGGCTTGGTCACATGACCAATCTGTTTAACAACCTTTATGACTTAGGACTGCTATGGGCAGGCCCCATTATGGTTGTAACTCAAGAACTGCCTTATAGCCACAAAATTGGAAACAGGAAAAGACACCAACAGGTGAAGAAGTGATAGGGAACGTTTTAGAATGTGCCGAAATGGACAAGTTAACACAAGAAATTAAAGAGAAAGAAGAGACAGATTATTATACAGTCTGGAACAAATGGTATGAATGGCTTGAGACTAGAAATAAAGGGAAAAAAATAAAGGAGAGAAATTAGAAATGTACAATATGTGAGTAATAAATATAAAAGAATCTAGAAAAGTTAAGCTAGTAGTATTAGATATTTTAATGTAAATAAAGAAAATGGGAAAATAAAGAAAATAAAATAATAAGTGAGATATGGGGGAAAGGTATAAAAGTGAAAGACCACTAAGAAACATTGTTTAAAAATAGGAGATATTTATATGTTGTATGTTGTGTGTTTGTCAGATTGTGTATCACAATAAAACAATAAAAAAGTTTAAAAAAAAAGAACTGCCTTGTAGAGCAAAGGTTCCAAATATAACTTGGCTTAGACGTGACCATATGTGCTTCATCCTGCCCTTAAATAAAAATGTTGACAATCATTTCATGATAAATAGGACACTACCAAGCATGATCTAGCTTTGGAGAAGATGATTCAGAGGTCCTCAGCCTTATCACTCAGATCCTCCCTCTGGCTGTCCCAACCAGCAATCGGTGGGACAGCCCACCCACTTGGCATGGTCCTCTTCTCCTTCTTCCATTGACTTAGTGCAGCCAAGAGAGGTCTCCAAGATGAGGTCATCTCCCCAACCTCTTTCCTCCTCTACAGTTTCCAGTAGATCAAGTGACTGAAGAGAAACAAACTCATGCAGATTCCATCTGGAAATGACTCTCATGGCCCAAAACAGTTCTCTGGTTTGTCCTTGAAACACATTTTCCCATTTTTCCCATTGCAAGTAGCAGCAGGAAACATTAACTCAACGTTTCAGCCAAAAACTGCAGGCACCTCCAGAAGATGAAATGTTTAATGTCCCCAAAGAGGATGATTACAAAATACGCATCTGCAGAGGACCTAAATGATCAGTAATGAGCTACTTAATTCACCCCTTCTTTTGTTTTAGTTGCATTCCAAGATAAATTAAATCAAAATGTGTTTCTTTGGATCATACCAGGGGTGAAATGCTACCGGATCAGACCGGATTGCATGATCCAGTAGCTATCACGGCCGGCAGTTTGGCAATCCAGAAGTGATGGTGGAGCAAAGCTCTGCCCACCCGCCTGGGTGCCATTACCTCCTGGTTTAAACCAGGAAATAATGTGGTTTTTACCTTCTGCGCATGGAATGAGCTACTTAATTCACCCCTTCTTTTGTTTTAGTTGCATTCCAAGATAAATTAAATCAAAATGTGTTTCTTTGGATCATACCAGGGGTGAAATGCTACCGGATCAGACCGGATTGCATGATCCAGTAGCTATCACGGCCGGCAGTTCGGCAATCCAGAAGCGATGGTGGAGCAAAGCTCTGCCCACCCACCTGGGTGTCATTACCTCCTGGTTTAAACCAGGAAATAATGTGGTTTTTACCTTCTGCGCATGGGATGAACATGCATACTTCCAAGTCGGTAAGGAAGGTAAGTAGATTTCTCCCCTGGATCATACCCTTTACAATTTGAACCAGGTACAAAAGTGACCAAAGTACTCTGGATTATTAAAAGAGAATATTTGTAGCTCAGGTTTGAACAAAGCTGAGCTACAAATATTGGTGCTTTCTGAGCCTGGCGATCTTGCGGATGTTTCATTTCCCAACAAGGTAACATCAACAGTGCTAGATGTGCTAGAAACATCCGCAAGAAGGCAACCAAGCTCAGAGACCACCAAGGACCCCTCCTAATCTCGATTAAGCCACAAAAGAACAAGGAAAACCTCTCACTAAAAACCAGGATCGCCTCCAAACAAGATTTCCTGAAGCAGCCCATTTCCAAAAGCACATTCTTCCTTCTAGGAATGCTTCATTCCGCTGCACTTCAACAGAAAATCCATTCTATTATTATTATTATTATTATTATTATTATTATTATTATTATTATTATTATTATTATTATTATTATTATTATTATTATTATTATTATTATAATATTTTATTGATTTTTAAACAAACAAACAAAAACCAAACACATAAATACAAAAATACAACAAAAAATTTTTTTTCGGCAAGACTGTGACCATTTACACGACATAAAGGTAAAGGTAAAGGTTCCCCTCGCACATATGTGCTAGTCGTTCCCGACTCTAGTGGGCGGTGCTCATCTCCGTTTCAAAGCCGAAGAGCCAGCGCTGTCCGAAGACGTCTCCGTGGTCATGTGGCTGGCATGACTCAACACCAAAGGCGCACGGAATGCTGTTCCCTTCCCATCAAAGGTGGTCCCTATTTTCTACTTGCATTTTTTATGTGCTTTCAAACTGCTAGGTTGGCAGAAGCTGGGACAAGGAACGGGAGCTCACCCCGTTACACGGCAGCACCAGGGATTCGAACCGCTGAACTGCCAACCTTTCGATCGACAAGCTCAGTGTCTTAGCCACTGAGCCACTGCATCCCCCTTTACATGACATATCACTACGAAATTCTTATACTCTATATCAGAGGTTCCCAATCTTTTTCGCCCGCGGCTCCCCCGGAAATCCGACCTGCAACTGCGCATGCGCACCAGACGCCCCAGAAATGGCGCATCAGCGCCAGACCCAGCGCAGATATTCATGGCGCCCCCATGGCGATAGCGGCTCCCTGGGAGCATATCACTACGAAATTCTTATACTCTATATATTTTATTTCACCTAATTCTACTATGTCTGAGTCTTGCTTTATTTTTCTGTTTTCAATCCATTTGTACGAACATTTCTCCCACGATACGTAATACTCCAAGTCTGTCATTCCTTTCAATTCCAATGTAGGTTTGCCCATTTCAGCGCAAAATTTTTTTTTAATCGTTATTAAATTAATTAAATTAAGTTATTAAATTATGAATTATTGAGTCTGTCATTTGCACCTCTATAACTGTCTGGTTCGGTTCTGCAACTCAACAAGAAAAACACAGACTTCAGAGGATAATTAGAACTGCAGAAAAAATAATGGCTACCAACCTGCCTTCCATTGAGGACCTGTATACTGCATGAATCAAGAAGAGGGCTGTGAAAATATTTGCAGATCCCTCACATCCAGGACATAAACTGTTTCAACTCCTATCCTCAAAACGACGGTATAGAGCACTGCACACCAGAACAACTAGACACAAAAACAGTTTTTTCCTGAATGCCATCACTCTGCTAAACAAATAATTCCCTCAACACTGTCAAACTATTTACTAAATCTGCACTACTATTAATCTTCTCATCGTTCCCATCACCAATCTCTTTCCACTTATGACTGTATGACTGTAACTTTGTTGCTGGCAATCCTTATGATTTATATTGATATATTGACCATCAATTGTGTTGTAAATGTTGTACCTTGATGAAGGTATCTTTTCTTTTATGTACACTGAGAGCATCTGCACCAAGACAAATTCCTTGTGTGTCCACTCACACTTGGCCAATAAAAAAATTCTATTCTATTCTATTCTATTCTATTCTATTCTATTCTATTCTATTCTATTCTATTCTATTCTATTCTATTCTATTCTATTCTATTCTATTTCATCGGAGGGCATCTTTGCGTTCTTCCAACATTGTGCAAAGGCCAATCTTTGACCAAAAGAAAACCCATTCTTTTGAATGCAGCTGCTGGGTGTCGGTGGCATGGCGAACTAGTGGGATGGCATTTTCCAAGCTGCACCTGGCAAAGAGGCGTCTTCGCATGCCGCATAGTTTTCTCAGCCAGTGGTCAAGCACCGTGAACTTCGCCCAGGAACAGCAGCACCCTCTGTTGATTCTGGTGTAGACTTGTACTTACTTGTCAGACGTCAGAGGTGAACAAGGGCCAGGAGTGAGGGCTGTTGAACAAGCAACTCTTGAAGCATGAAGACAAAAGCTGGGCTTTTCTTTTTTTTTTTGCCTAGACATCATCCGGTCTTGATGATGCTTGTATGTCTGGCATCATGTGGGCTAGCCCGTTTAGAGGAATTCACCCTGGGTTCAGTTTCAAGGCACTGCACGTTTTCCTATGAGGTTCAAATTTTAGTTCAGGGCTCCCCGGTGCCCAGGTTCCCCCAAGGGGCTCCAGCCAGTGGTTGCTGGGATGGGAAGGGTTGCCGAGAGGGGAGGAGGGGGGCAGAAAAGCAACCGGTCACATCTGTCTCTGATGTTGAAGACAAGATGCATTTATTTTCTATATCTTATATCTTGTGCTGCAGTGGCGCAGTGGTTAGAGTGCAGTACTGCAGGCTTCTTCTGCTGACTGCCAGCTGCCTGCAATTTGGCAGTTCAAATCTCACTATCTCAGGGTTGACTCAGCCTTCCATCCAGTGGTGGGTTTCAAAAATTTTTACTACTGGTTCTGTGGGTGTGTATTAGTGGGCATAGCATGGCTTGGTGGGCGTGGCAGGGGAAGGATACTGTAAAATCTCCATTCCCACCCCACTCCAGGGGAAGGTTACTGCAAAATCCCCGTTTCCTCCCGATCAGCTGGGACTTGGGAGGCAGAGAATAGATGGGGGTGAGGCCAGTCAGAATTTTTACTACCAGTTCTCCGAACTAGTCAAAATTTCCACTACAGGTTCTCCAGAACTGGTCAGCACCTGCTAAAACCCACCTCTGCTTCTATCCTTCCGAGGTTGATAAAATGAGGACCCAGATTGTTGGGGGCAAGAGGCTGACTCTGTAAACCACTTAGAGAGGGCTGTAAAAGCACTGTAAAGTGGTATATAAGTCTAAATGCTATTTTCCTTCCTTCCTTCCTTCCTTCCTTCCTTCCTTCCTTCCCGGTAAGAATGCCATATTGCAAGCTAGCTCTGCCCAGGGCCAGGAGTTCAATCCTAACCGGCTCAAGGTTGATTCAGCCTTCCATCCTTCTGAGGTCAGTAAAATGAGGACCCAGATTGTTGGGGGCAAGGGGCTGACTCTGTAAACCACTTAGAGAGGGCTGTAAAAGCACTGTAAAGTGGTATATAAGGGCTTCCCTCATTGTCTTTGCTTGTTGGAAGCCAGCTGGGAAGGTGATAAATGGTGATCCCATTTCCCTGGGACACTGCAACCGTCATAAGTACATGTCAGTTGCTAAGTACCTGAATGTTAAAAACGTGACCGGGGGATGCTGCCACAGTTGTAACTACAAAGACCAATGGTACACCACTTTTTCTAGCGCCGTAATAATTTTAAGGAGTCCCTAAACGAATGATTGTAAGTCAAGGGCCTTCCTAACCTGGATGTCCTCCAGATGTCAAGGGTTTCCCCTCCCAAAAACCTCACGGTCTGAATTCCCTGGAGGAATTCTGAGGTTTCCAAACGCCACCGATTTGGAGAAACCAAATTTGTGTTCATACAGGACCCTGTGACCCGGGTCTCTTGCCCAATGCCATATTCCCATCAGTGCCACTTTTCGTTTAAATCAACGCATGCTTCTAGCCCTTAAGTTTCCAGGGACAGTTTCCGATATGGGCTTTCCATGTGGGCTCCTTGGATCTGGTCTGTCTTAGATTTGTTTGGGCCTTTATCTGGTATGTTGATTGCGGCAGCTAAACACAAAATTCGGCTGTGCAATGAAACCCGAAACGGGTTATCCCTTCGGTCTAATAGCTTTTCCCTAATCTCAGCATCTTTCTAAACTAGGCCCACATGTTTATAGTATTTTTCCAGTGCATTCACAATTAAAGGCCAATTGCTGAAAAGGGCATGAACGTTGCCAGAGCTATTGGCACCCTCTGCAGTGCTTCGCTTTCTGTTCAGGGCAAGAGGAATGAAGAGAATTTTGCTGAGTAAAAATGCTGAGCTAATCCTCTGGTTCCAGATATAGATGATCTCCATTGGATTCTGTTCCAAAATGCAAGAAAATCCAAGGAATTTTTAATTATCTTTTTTTTTTTTTTTGCAGATAGCCAAAAGAAAAACAGCCGCCACTGTTGTGTTTGCCAGGGTTTCTAGGGGCAGAGAGTTCCAAAGATCAACCCTGCTGTAAAATAATACCTGCAAAGAGACCTCTCATCTTCTGAGAAAATGGATGTTTAGTTGCATATCGCTTGTGGATACCTGTGAACTCGAATGGCTCAGAAAGAAAGATGGATCAATTCACAGAAGGCAAATTTGCCAAGAGCAACTGATTTAGGAAACACAGTGTGGTATCCAGGCTGGGAATGCCTACTCCAAGTACCTTTTGGGTAGGGGTAGGTGAGGGGTAGTAGGTCTGTCTATTATTTGCAAACATTGAGAGGCACCCGATTGGCTAGAGCAGTATTTTCCATCCTTGCCAGCTGTAAGATGGGTGGACTTCAACTCCCAGAATTCTCCAGCCAACCATGCATGGTAACTTACTTAATAGATGGTGGGTATGCAGTAAGCATAATATATCTTGACTTTAGCAAAGTGGGTGGGGGGAAAAGAGAGCTGGCTGGGGAATTTTGGGAATTGAAGTCCACAAAGTGGTCAAGTTTGGAGACCCCTGAACTAAAGGAATAGGATGAGCGTTGAGCTGATCAAGCAGAACTGTTCTTATGGTCCAAAAGTTGCCAGAGGTATTAAAGGCATGTTAAAGTCAAAGCCCAACCCACTTCATTTTTTCAAAAAGGTAGGGCAGACAGAACATCAGTTAACCCCATTGACTGCTTGTTAGAAAGTGGCTGGGAAAATTGCAAATGATGATCACGTGATCCCAGGATCCTGCAACCATCGTCAATGCATGCCAATTGCCGAGCACCCAAATTTTGATCACATGGGGGTTGCTGGGATGGTCATAAGTGCAAGGACTGGTTGTAACGCCCCCTTTTTCAAGGCTGTTGCAACTGTGGTGTAACTAAACCAATGGTTATAAGTTGAGAACAACCTGTAAGCCTGTTTTGGGGCTGCAGCTTCAATGCTGCTGTGCAGAATTACTCTTGCTTTGAAATAATGTGGGGGCTTGTAGATGTCCTATCTCTTTCTTAGATTTTTGCACTTTGCTCTCCCATGTCCCAAAACTGAGACTCTACTTCTACTGTCCCAAAAGCAAGCGAAGCCACCTACGCACGTCGATCTTCTCTGCATCCCAGGGAGATGAATCAACCTGTAGAACATCACCTCCATCTTGCCCCCAAGGCTCAGTTGAAAAGGTTTTGGAAAAGCTGGTGGGTGGGTGGGTGTGGAAAAGGGGGCCACCCTTTCAAATTGCAGGCACAGACATTTTGAATCCAATCTACCCCCCACCCCCACCCTCCTGCCCCCCCAGAAGTTTCTATTTTTATCTGCTGGGCTCGGAAGGTTGACACTAAACGTCAAGGCTACACTTCAATTTGTCAGCCACCACCTCGTTTGTCAATCGGCAGGCAGCTTTTCGGTTGTCAAAGGCGGCAGGATCCATGCTGGAGCATCGATCAAACGTCTGACGCAAAGAGGACAAACAGCTGCCCCGGGGAAGGCTCCTGTCAATGCCTGGATTAGGGGCCTGCGAGGAAAAGGGGAGGAAAACATCCTGGTTGAACTGCAGTGTTATTTTCCCTTTTTTCTCCCCCAGGTCAACAACAGAACCTCGCTGGGCATGGACTTCCAGGGATGAAGCAAATATCTTTCAAGAGGTTGCATGGGGGAGGGGGCTTGACTTTGAGAAGAGTCCTAAGCAATTTGGGATTTGTTTGGGGAGGGCTGTTTTTTTCAGGGAGGGTGCTTAGAATTATTAATCCCTGGATTAATTCAGGGAAGGGCTGGGATGCAAATGCCGTGCAGGGAGGTGTTGTGATAAGGAAGGTTTGAGTTGGAACATGGAGCTCAGGGTTCGGGGTTTTGTTTTGTTTTGCTTTTTGACTGGGAATGTCTTGAGGGAGGAACAGGTTTCTCAGTTGTTTGCTTTGCTCTCCTGCCCTTTAGAGGATCCTTCCTTGACTCATTTTTTCCACCTCTAACTTCCCATATTAGTTCTTCACATTTCACTGACTGGCTGGTGGATTGAGCCTTCCTTCCTTCCTTCCTTCCTTCCTTCCTTCCTTCCTTCCTTCCTTCCTTCCTTCCTCCCTCCCTCCCTCCCTCCCTCCCTCCCTCTTCCCTCCCTCCCTCTTCTTCTATCTTCCTTTCTTCCTTTCTCCCTCCACTTCTCTCTCTCCTTCCTTCCTTTCCCTTCCCCTTCCTTCCTTCCTTCCTTCCTTCCTTCCATCCTTCCTTCCTTCCTTCCTCCTTCCCTCCCTTTCTCCCTCCCTCCTTCCCTTCCTTGATTTTCCATTATGGCTTCCTGACATTTGAAGACCCAGAACATTGGGAAGAGGCTAGTTTGGAGGAAGTGGCCCTACAGGATCCTCATCTCATGGCCTTCCTGACCCTTTGGGGGGGCTTGTCCTCTCTGCACAGTCTCACCTCCTGAACTCAATCTGGTTGCTCAGCCTTCGCATCGTATCAGGGTTTATGGCGATGGGTGTGGTGGTCAGGGCTTCCTGCCAGAAAGGATTACTGTCTCGTTGCAGCCCAAAAGCATGACATTCTTTCAAGCAGGCAGGTCTGTAGGGAAGCTGGGTGGGCTGATGTATGCCGTCATACGTGATATATGTAGCCTAGCCTTGCTGGGGTTGCAAGTTGAAATGCCTCTGTAGCTATTGTGACTCCAGTTTGATCCTTGGGCCCTGCACATTTGTTCCCTCACTTAAGATGACTTGGTCACCTATAAAGGCAAAGGCAGAGGCAGAAGCCTGATCCCTGGTCCCTAAATCACCCGATCCTGCAAGAGCTTGCTGGATCCATCACCTACCTCTCACATATTCTAGCTCTCTCTATTATAATTGTGGGGTTTGTTGGCCTTCATCTGAGCTTCACTTAAGGGACAGGGCTGACCTGGGGATTCCCCCAGGGGTCTGCAGGGAATAAAAGGGATCCCTTGTATTGGGTGTCAATCTGGTTTCGATAGCATCCATTAGGAGCTCTCCATGGTGCTGCAGAATTCCTGCCCCCCTACTCAGGAGTATTTGCCAGCTCTTTTCAGACTGGTGCTTCCCAACCTTGGCAGCTTGGAGATGTGTGGACTTCAACTCCCGGAATTCCCCTGTCAGCCTGAGTTCTGGGAAGCGAAGTCCATACTTCTTCAAGTGATCAAGGTTGAGAAACACAGTTCCAGATTATGTCTAACGTCTTCCAAGCTCTCAGCTTGCTTGGAAGAGAGGAAAGGGTGTTGGTAGCATCATCTAGTCCTTCAATATCTCTCAAGTTGATGTTCGTATACCTGGAGACAGCAATTCCTTCAGCTGTGTTGGTTAGGTGTTCTGGAAATGGCTTTGTTATGCAACTCGAAGGCATCTTTTTGCCAAATACCCGTTTGGTTTATCTCGATCTCCATGTAATGCATGATGGATTGTCCAGATAGGAATAAACCTTGTCTTTTTTTTCATTCTGGATGAATATTTATGAGTAAAATAAGGAGGAAAAGTGAGATTCAAGTTTTTCTGCATTCTTAATTCTGGTGGCATTCTATTTGTCTTCAAAATCTGATAAAACACAAAAGATTGTTTGGGCTTCACATAAACTCCAGGCCCCTCTAAATTCTTCATGGTAATGGATAAACCGTTCAGAAAGCACAGACACTGTCAGAATTGGGAAAAGGTAAAAATTTTAGGAAGAGGTTGAGTTCTATTTTTTGCATGCGATTTCTCTGTTCAATTACTCTAAGGTGTCTAGCTGAGGATGAATCAGAGGTGGGTTTCAGCAGGTTCTGACCAGTTCTGGAGAACCGGTAGCGGAAATTTTGAGTAATTTGGAGAACCGGTAGTAAAAATTCTGACTGGCCCCATCCCCATCTATTCTCTGCCTCCCGAGTCCCAGCTGATTGGGAGGCAATGGGGATTTTGCAGTAACCTTCCCCTGGATTGGGGAGGTAATGGAGATTTTACAGTATCCTTCCCCTGCCATGCCCATCAAGCCATGCCATGCCCACCAAGCCACACCCACAGAACCGGTAGTAAAAATTTTTGAAACCCACCACTGGGATGAATACTCTAAATATTCCCAGATATACTCTGTGTGTGGGGGGGGGAGGGAGGGAGGGAGGGAGGGAGGGAAGGAGGGAGGGAGAAAGAGAGAGAATGAGAATGAATGTGTATGTATGTGCACGAATACTGGAATACTATATTTCTTTTCCAGGAGGTTGCAAATAGGGATGTTAAATATATGTACTTTTTTTTTTTTGCAATTCATTTTTTTTCTCAGTATTCTGCAATATGGTATGGTTTCCCAACCCACTAGTAATCCTGTCTTGTCAGGTTGTTGCACAGTGAAAGTTGATTTAAAAGAAAGAGAAAGAGAGAGAGAGAGAGGAAGAGAATGGCACATAACCTATAATTCCATTTTATTCTAATCTCTACGTTAATCCTCTGTGGGTGTTTGTTTTTTTTTAAACAAAAAGCCATGCACTTGTTGAATTAGATAAAATAAAGTGAAGTCCATCAAGGCCTTGCCGAATCACTTCTCTGCAATGCGGCTGCAAAGCAAACAAACCTCATGCAAGACAAACGGAGATTAAAAAAAACCCCGAAAGGAAAGCAGAACTGTTTGCTGAAAACTCAGTCTTTTCTCGTTGGCAAATGGGGCCTGCGGTTTGTTTCTTCGTCTGAATTCTTCACACGTGGCCAGACAGAGTTCCCTATTTACATACCTTACATTCGGTTTAAAAAATACAAGTGTACCAGACTGAAGAAATAAATCAACAGGTGTGAATAGAGGTGAGGATACCTGCTGCGTGAGGTCTCAAACACGAAGGTAAATAAATACAAATTATTAGGAGGTCCCCTGTTGCTTTATCTCAAGGGGAAGCTTGTTCGGTACACAGCGGGGGCCACACCAAAGAAGACCCTGTTCCTGAGTGCTGGTTTACAAGATCTGGGCTTGAGCAGGAGATCTGTTATGTACCATAAAAGGAGTGTGCTATAGTTTTCACTCAGGTCCTCCAAAAAGTCGGGAAAATACTTTAAAGCTCATTGGTTCAGCCGTCTGGCAGCCCTCTATAAAAGAGGACGCTGCCAGACTAGCACTCTGTTGGGTTGTACTGGTCTACTAATAAAGAGCTGTTGTTACTGAAGGAGCTGTGTCCGTCTCTTCCATCATCGGATCTAACAGAGACCTTCCGTTGTTAAAGTATTGGGAGAGATTTTTGTGAGGTAAGGTTATTTCCAAGTATCAAAGGTTCACGGTGAGGGACACAAAGTCATTGCGTGTTTTCCCCGTCTGCATTTTCGTTGTGGTTTAAATTAGCATTTTCCAGATGGGCAATCCCAAAGGTGGTTGAGATGAAGTCTCCAGAAGCCTTCAAAGGCTTCAGAAGAAAACAATCACTGAAAACAACAATGACAATGAGCCCCAGTGAAACTTGAAGGTCCATGGAATATATCTAACGTGTACTGGATGCCAGAAAGTGTCTTTTTCAGATCTAGAAAGGCTTCCATTGCTCCCCTTACCCCCACAACGGAAGCCACATTACAAAGGCAGGAAGGGACTTCAAAGAAACACGCTTGGCATGTAAAAATGACTGTCAAAAGTACAAAGGAATAGCTAAGATTTAGAAGGCAACCTAGGTCAGAAGCGCTTAATGCCTTTACCTTTTGGGTCTCTGGTCAAAAATGGTGTATATGTGGAGGAAATCTTACTCATTTGCCATACCAGAGAACAAAAGGGTAGGATTGGGTCCTGTTTACTAGAAGAATAACAGAATAACAGAATTGGAAGGAACCACCTTGGAGGTCTTCTAGTCTATCCCCCTGCTCAAGCAGGAGACCCTATGCTATTTCAGACAAAGGGCTGTCCAATCTTCTCTTGAAAACCTCCAGTAATGGAGCACCTACAACTTCTGGAGGCAAGTTGTTCCACTGGTTAATTGTTCTGACTGTCAGGAAATTTCTCCTTAGTTCTAGGTTGCTTCTTCCTTGATTAGTTTCCAACCATTGTTTCTTGCCCTGCCTTCAGGTGCTTTGGAGAATAAATTGACCCATTCTTATTTATGGCAGCCCCTTCGATATTGCAACACTTAGATGTTGGGAAACCACCTACCTTCTAAATGGAACAGGATCTTCATCTTTCAAAAGCTGCTGTTGTCCACCAAATGTTGTGGTAGCCCAAATACATCAACGTTACACACACAAACACACAATAACAAACACACAAACTATTTCACTCTTGCAGACTTTTGCCCAAGACAGCTTCCCATGCATAGTCATTCTCCCAGGGACACACAGTACTGATTTAAGATCCTGCAGAACCCCCTAAAGTTGAGTTATGAAAGGAAGTTTCCAGCCTTCAATGGATTAAAAATAGGAAAGGGGGAAAATCTGTGGATATTGTTATATATCAGAAGTGTAAAAGTGAAAGGCTTCCTTGGTGCTTTTTTTGTTTTTGTTTTTGGCAGTTTTTGGGGACATGAAGACCTCCAAAGACAATATTAATATCATTGGTCTAGAAGGACAAATTATACCTGAATTCTCTAACAGAGAAAGTTACCCTAGCAAATAAAGACTTATTTCTTTAAATAGCAGTGGAGAAGGGTCTTTCCTTTCCTTCTCTTCTCTTCTCTTCTCTTCTCTTCTCTTCTCTTCTCTTCTCTTCTCTTCTCTTCTCTTCCCTTCCCTTCTCCTCTCCTCTCCTCTCCTCCCTTTCTTTTCCTTTCTTTTCCTTCCCTTCCCTTTCCTTTCATTTGCTTTCCTTCCCTTCCCTTCTTCTTTTCTTCCTTTCCTTTCCTTCTTCTTTTCTTCCTTTTCTTTTCTTTCCTTTCCTTTCCTTCTCCCTTCCCTTTTTTCTCTTCCTTCTCCCCCTTTTTCCTCCTTTCCTCTTTTCCTTTCCTTTCCTTTTTTCTCTCCCTTCCCTTTTTTCCTCCTTTCCTTTCCTTTCCTTTCCTTTCCTTTCCTTTCCTTTCCTTTCCTTTCCTTTCCTTTCCTTTTTTCTCTTCTTTTTCCTTTCCCTTTTTTCCTCCTTCCCTTCCCTTCCTTTCCTTCCCTTGTTTCTGGGCCCAGATTTTTTTTAAAAAAAATATTGCATGAATAAGGTTCAAACGCTAACAAAAAGATAAAACGTCTCATACCCACGACGTGGAGACAACTACTTACCAATATAAACAAGAACCTGGGTGGTAACGCTAAAGGTTTGCCTTTTCTTTTCTTTTGGTCCCCCCCCCCAGTTTCTTTCTTTCTTTCCTTCCTTTTTGACAGCTCGTGGTGGCAGTGATGAATCTGTGAAGTTATCTAATTTTCCACTGTTTTAATTAAGGGGCCTGCATGCTGAGGGCGAACAGCTGGATGCTTTGTACTGCTTTCTGTTGCCTGACAGAGAAAAATGTTGGACTGAGATTTCAGCCAAGCTCTCGGTCTGACCTGAGCCGATGAACGTTCTGGGATTCATAAACTTGTGGTTGGAAAGCAGAAGGCATTTTGAGCGGCTTCTTGGCCTCCTCTCAGGCCAGCGAATGGTTCATGCAGCGAACTCCCTTTGTAGTCCTCTCTGCAGCGAAGATGGTAATTGAAAGGTGAAGCCTATGCCTGGGAGAGGAAAACCTAGCCATGAATCTATTGTCTTCAGTGGAGGAGAGTTTTTGATGGAGCAATTTAGCTTTGCTGGAGATGTGTTGGACAAGTTTTTCTGGTCTTCCAGTGGGGTCTTTGGTGGAGGAGTGTTTTTGATGGAGTGATTTAACTTTGATTGAGGTTTGTTGGACAAGGTCAGGAGGGAGTTTTTCTGGCCTCTGTGTGGGGGAACTGGGAGTTTCCTCCAAGGAGTAGGTGGGACTAGGAGAAAAGAGGAGGTAAAAATCTCCATCTGATTGCATGGAACTGTCAATGTTCCATGTAACGCATGGAAATGCCATGTAGCGCATTTGCAAAAATCAGAACTTTGAGGCAGGTCAATTCCTCAAAGAACATGTTTATCGGATACATCATATTGGCTCAGCCAGTGAAAGCCAACTCTAAAAGTTCCTGCAGTTTCCCGCTAATTAAAAGAGCAAATATTTCCCTCCTTGGATGTCCCCAGTCACATTGTCCAATGAAAGTAGCTGGCAGGCTTGCTTGGTCACTCCTCCCCTCCTTCAACTGCCACCTGTTGGGATGACCTTGATTCCCACAAGAAAACTTTTTGTTTTGACTATCTAGTTCCCCTCCCTTCCCCCGCTCAGAGTTCACGGCAACTATGAGGCAGCACAAGATAGCTTCAGCCAGGTTTGCTTCAGAGTGACAGTAACATTTGAATAGAGAGCCAGCCAGCATGATGGGGTAGTGAAGGCACCAAGATGAAAACCTGGGGACTCTAAGTTGTAAGCACAAAGCCAGATGGGTGATCTCAAGCCATTCCCCCTCTCTCAGCCCTAGAAAACTAGAAATGGCCAACCACTTTTGAAAAACTTTGCCAAGAAAACTATCCGGCCGCTCTTTGAGAATTAGATAAACATATATTTTAAAAAAAACAAAACTTGAATGCAATTATAAATTCTAAAAGCAGATGAACACATTCCTAAAACGATAATGCTGATGCTCTGGTGTATGAACTGGAAACTGAATTCTAAGTTCACCAGTGGCTGAAAAAGACATATAAAAAGATGCATTTTGAGGAGAGAGAGAAAAAGAACAGTCTTTTGCAAAGCCAAAATGTTAAGAGTTTCATGGAACGGAGCTCTTGGATAGATTGTGTGTAGGGGTGTGTATATGTGGGTGGGTTGATATTGTTCTGGAGGTCTTCTGATTCCCAAATTCAATCCAACCTTTTGACTCCAATGGAGTCTCCTATTCGGGACTCCAGCCCGAATAGACAATTTCTACCAGCACCCAATTCATAAGAGGAATGAAGCTGGACGAGATCTCCATTAAAGAGAAAACTGAAGCGTTTGCTTAATGACTGTGGTGTTCGCTTAAGGACCACTGCAAAAAAAATAATAATCCCAAAAATGATTCAGGTTCAGTCACGTGATGCCTCAGCTTTCAACCACAATGACTTTACGACCATAATCCCAGGCTCAATTAAAGTTATAAGGATTCTCTGTTTTTCTCGGCTTGTATCTTTGCCCTCTCTGGATATGACTGCCCCGATCGGTTCAGAAGGATTTCGCGACACCCTTGAAAATGAAGACAGAAGAAACAACAAAAAGATGAAGTCATGGAGAAAACACCGAGATGTCACATGGAAGGAATGACTGATGTATTAAATGTTTGTTTGTGTATAAAATTCAAAAAAAAAAAAATCAAAAAAGAGAGAGAAAAGAAATGGGTGGATGAGACGAGTCGCACTCAAGCCGTTGAAAGTGGGTGATCCATTTCCGTGACGTATAAGCAACCGTTGCTTCTTGTAAGTGATTTAATCAGCTGGGGATTGAATGATCCTAAAGACCCTTTGGAAGACACTGATGTGTCTTCTCAAAGTGTCTGCTTGCCTTTCTTTCATTCTCTCGCTCTCTCTTTCTTGAATGCCTTGAAAGCCCAGCGTGATAACTCTCTAAGAGAGTCAACAATTTGGAAAGCGGTCGACCACCGTCAGATAATCAGTTCTGGGAAGGAGATGAGTTTTATTAGTGGCGCAAGAGATACAAGCCAGTGCCCCTGCTGTGTTTACACTGAGCTGCTGAAAGACACTGTGTAATGGCAATTAGCGCAAGGAAGCAACTGCTGACTGGTGGTTTGAGTTTGCATCGAGCCAGATTTTTTGCCACCAGATTCTATAGGCTGCGGCCAATCTGTTGTTGGAGCCCGATGAAGTTAAATGATTGTCAAGCCTAGTAGGAAAGGTTGGGTGTATGTAAAAGTGGTTCACACAGGCGGTAAACTGTTCACCCAAAAGGACAGCTGCTGAACTTGAACCGGATTTACATTCAAAATATCTGTTTGGATCTCATAACATGCAGAAGCGGTCAAAACTGTGGAAACCTTTTGGGAAAAGTGTATTTTCTAAAACTAGCTAATAACACCACTTTTTTGGGGAGTAGTACCATAAAATTATATATCAATGGAAAGATCTTTTTTTTTTATTTACATTTATATCCCACCATTCTCCGAAGACTCAGGGCGGCTTACACTATGTTAGCAATAGTCTTCATCCTATTTGTATATTTATATACAAAGTCAACTTATTGCCCCCCCCAACAATCTGGGTCCTCATTTTACCTACCTTATAAAGGATGGAAGGCTGAGTCAACCTTGGACCTGGTGGGACTAGAACCTGCAGTAATTGCAGGCAGCTGCTGTTAATAACAGACTGTCTTAACAGTCTGAGCCACAAGAGGCCCCATTTAATCAAGAATGTAGTGCACTAACTTTTATGAAGGATTTGCTATTAGAATAGCAGTTGCAGTATAAAGAAGAAAAGTGAAACATAGAAAAAACGAGATATACAAAAATTATCACCATAGAAAAATGAAATATACAAAAATGATCACTATGTCAGTTAATACTTAGTTGGATAACCTTTAGCATGAATTACGGCCTTACAACGTCTTCCCATGGAGTGAACCAAGTCTTTTAGTTCTGCAGCTGTTATCATGTGAAACCAAGATTGAAGGATGGCTTCTATAAACTGGGTTTTATTGCTGGGTCACTTCTGACGAACAAGTTTATATAGTCGGCTCCATAGATTTTCAATTGGGTTAAGATCTGGGTTATTCCCAGGCTATTCCAGCAATGGAATAGGATTATCTTAAAACTCCAAAAAAAATATGGTGTTATTAGCCATCAAACCTCAGAAATATACTTTTCCCAAAAGGTCTCCACAATTTTGGCCACTACTGTACAGAGAACGGCATTCACTACTCAGACGTATGTTTTTGTCTCTGAAGAGTAAGTTTATTCCTGCTGCAGTTAAGTTGTTTGCCACGCAGCTACTATTAGGACCATATAACTTCATGATTAGCTTAGAATTTCTCTCCAGCATTACTGATTCTCTAAAACGGTCTGTACGTTGCATGGTCAACCAGTTGTTCTGTTCTAAACACACACGTGAGCATCTACGCACAGAATTAATATTGCCATCGCTGCTCAATTCCGGCAGGGAAGGTACAACTCAAACATTCCCCTAGAAGAAAACCAGAGATTTCTCTCTGTAGGAATATCTCCGGTTAGTCAAGCCAATTGCTTCTCTAGGTAGGATACTTGTCAAGGAGGAATCGGTTTTTGTAGAGTAAACAACTGACTTTCGGCGGAGGAAAATCAAGGAAGGGAAAGGATCTGCCAATTTCCAGATATCCTGACTGGTGGTCAGCACACTTCCTTCAGCTGTCGAAGAGAAAAATGTCACCAGCTTCCAGCCAAATCTACTTTGTTTTCAAGTTCGGAAACAGGGATCGAGTTGAGAGGGAAAAGAAAAAAAAAAGCACATCGTGAAACTCTTCGAAATCTTTTTTCCGCAAAACGAACATCTTTGTCTCTGTTGATCTTTGCATATTTTGACCATCAAGGTTACCTCTGTTGACCCAATCATGGTTCTTTTAGAACTTTTTCTAGCTGGATGTCATGGGACAGACACGGGCCATTCGTTTCGATGGGAAGGGGAACCTTGAGAGGAAAGGAGGGGCGACAGCCATCACGGCCTCGATGTCATGGTGGCCTCCGTCGCAGCGGTGGGGGCAGCAACAGCAACGAGCCAGGAGAAGGGTGGCCACCGGTTCTGTTCTGTCTCCTACTCCACTTCAGACCCACGAGCTGGCCTTCAGCCAGTGGATTCACGGCTCTTATCAGTCCTGGCAGAGAAATCGCAGCTGCCTGCCAAAGTTCAAGCAAATGACTCATGTAGCAAGACTTTCAGCTCTTTTTGAAACGGATCAGCTAAACTTTTGCTTCCCGTGGAGTGAGAGCAGTCCCAAAGCTCCTTATATATCCTGTGGGGAAGGGCTCCTGCCCACCCTTCCTTTTGATGACGCCGCCTCTCTAATCTTCTGAAGCACGGGTCAAGCCAAACTTGATTATTATTATCAGCTGGGTCTGAAGGCGTAGCCTGGGGAAGGGAGGAATCAGGGGATGACGGCCTCATTACATCCTCCAACTGGCCTGGTTCTGGTTCCTGGAGCCAAGCCAAAGGAATCGGTGCTCCCGAGGTAAGCCTTACCGGCCCTTCCCCCTCACTCTTGGAGTCACTTTCAGGCATGGGGCCAGGTTCGGGGGCTGGAGTCACAACAGGTTCCGGCTTTCTGGAAGGAGCCTGGGCCTTTCCCACGGCAGTGCTGGCGGTAGCGGGACTGGCATCATCATCAGTCTCTTTGCTGGTGCTCACGTTGGGCCCCTCTGGAGCTGCACGCCATTACTTTCCAGAGTCAAAAAACCATATTACAGATCATCCTCAACTTACGACTGTAATTGAGCCCAAAAGTTCTGTTGTGAGACAGTTGTCAAGTGGATCACTGCAGTTATTAAGTTATGGTTGTTAAGTGAATCTGACTTCTCCACTGGTTTTGCTTGTCAAAAGGTCACAAAAAGGGATCCCATGACCCCGGGGCAGTCCAACCATCATAAATATGAGCCTGTTGCCATGCATCTGAATTTTGACCGCACGACCATGAGGATGCTGCAACAGTCATAAGTGTGAAACAACGGTCCCAAATCCTTTTTTTTTCCAGTGCTGTTGCAACTTCAATCGGTCACTAAACGAACTGTTGTTAGTTGAGAACAATCTGTATATATTGAGACGTATCACTTATCATTTTTCATTCAACAGATACACCTCCCTCTAATTGGTATTGTACAGCTACGTTGGGCAGAATCCAGTAGGTTCTGACAGGTTTTGGAGAACAGGTAGCGGAAATTTTGACTAGTTCGGAGGACTGGCAAATACCACCTCTGACTGGCCCCAGAGTGGGGTGGGAATGGAGATTTTGCAATATCCTTCCCCTGCCACGCCCACTAAGCCACACCCCTCAAGCCACACCACACCCACCAAGCGATGCCCACAGAACCAGTAGTAAAAAAAAAAAATTGGATTTCACCACTGGTTGGTTGTCTCTCTCTTATCTTCCTACATGGAGGAAGAAGCAGCAGAACATCCCACCTCATCCTCATCAAGAACTGAGCTGAAGAGATGACACCATTTTGCCAGCCACAAAGAGAGATGGAAGACACCAAGCTAAGCAGAATGTCAATAAATAATTGACGTTGGGGCATGCTTCCCATCAAACCCTGGTTCTACACCCAGCCAACATACCTCAGTTCTGTCTCATCTGTCTTCATGTCAAGGAGAGAAGCAACTTAGAACTAAGGAGGAATTTCCTGACAGTTAGAACAATCAATAAGTGGAACAACTTGCCTGCAGAAGTTGTGAATGCTCCAACACTGGAAATTTTTAAGAAAATATTGGATAACCATCTGTCTGAAATGGTGTAGAGTTTCCTGCCTGGGCAGGGGGTTGGACTAGAAGACCTCCAAGGTCCCTTCCAACTCTTTTATTATGTTATGTTATGTTATGTTATGTTATGTTATGTTATGTTATGTTATGTTATGTTATGTTATGTTATGTTATGTTATGTTATGTTATGTTATGTTATGTTATGTTATGTTAATAAGTTGCCCTTAAATGTCACAGTTGAGGATGTTTAGAGCTTCTGAGAAGTCCATACCTCCCTCTCTCTTGGCATCAGACCACATCCATCTGTGCTGTACAAGCATCACAGTTTTAATTGGAGAGGGTTACTGTTTGAAGGAGACAACTCTTTAAATCCCAAGGAGATACACAAGACGAAGTAACCCAAAATGTGGTTTATAGTACAAAAGGCCGATAAAGTTTAGATCTGTACTTAGTTACTGAACTGAGCCCAATTTCAATTCCCCCCCCCCAAGAGGAACATGTGGGTTCCATCCCAGCTCATCAGAGGTGGAACACATGTGGTTACTAGCTTTGAAAGGGAATTACGACCAATTTGTGAATAATTGGCATTGGGCTATTATAAACGGCTATTAATCACAGCAAGTGTGGAACTGTAACAAAGGGTTGTGTTTTGTTCACCATCCTAAAAATAGGATGCTGTTGTTCAAGGTTGCCGCACCCCATTTGTAGCCATTCCATTTAAACAATCCCTTGCAAGAAGGTTGGACCCGCTCAATCATTGTAGGATTGTTTTGGTGGGCCTTCCTTTGCCTCCTGATATGTCTTGAAATTGAACTTTGAAAATATACAACTGGCAAATCAGAATGGAAAATTGGGCTTTTGTGAGAATCTCCTCTAAACCGAGACCATTAGGTGGTCTGCCACCCAATGATTATGACCTTGGAATGACAGTCGGGGTCCCAAGGAGAAGATTTGACCGTAATGGGTGACATGATAGCAGTATTCCAGTATTTGAGGGGCTGCCCCAAAGAAGAGGGGGGGGGGTCAACCTATTCTCCAAAGCAGCAGAAGGCAGGACAAGAAACAAGGGTTGGAAACTCATCAAGGAGAGAAACAACCTGGAATTAAGAAGAAAGTTCTTGACAGTTAAAACAATCAACCAGTGGACCAGTTGCCTCCAGAAAAGTTGTGGGCGCTCCATCACTGGAGGTTTTTAAGAAGAGACGGACAGCCACTTGTCTCAAATGATATAGGATTTCCTGCAGTAGAAGACCTCCAAGGTGCCTTCCAACTCTATTCTGATAAGCAAATATTCATTTGCACCTCTATAACTGTCTGGTTTGGTTCTGCAACCCAACAAGAAAGACAAACTTCAGAGGATAATTAGAACTGCAGAAAAAATAATTGCTACCAACCTGCCTTCCATTGAGGACCTGTATACTGCACGAATCAAGAAGAGGGCTGTGAAAATATTTGCAGATCCCTCACATCCTGGACATAAACTGTTTCAACTCCTCCCCTCAAAATGACGCTACAGAGCACTGCACACCTAGACACAAGAACAGTTTTTTCCCGAAGGCCATCACTCTGCTAAACAAATAATTCCCTCAACACTGTCAAACTATTTACTAAATCTGCACTATTAATCTTCTCATCGTTCCCATCACCAATCTCTTTCCATTTATGACTGTATGACTGTAACTTTGTTGCTGGCAATCCTTATGATTTATATTGATATATTGACCATCATTTGTGTTGTAAATGTTGTACCTTGATGAACGTATCTTTTCTTTTATGTACACTGAGAGCGTATGCACCAAGACAAATTCCTTGTGTGTCCAATCACACTTGGCCAATAAAAAATTCTATTCTATTCTATTCTATGAGCAAATATTCTGGTGAGCAGATATAACATCCTCACCAGGCCTACATCCGTAACTGCCTGGCAAATTGTCTCTGGGTCAAACCTAGTTTCAGTGCCATGAATGTCTGTTCTTTTGGTAACCTTGACGTTTGCCATCATGGCTTGAACTGAAGGGCATCCAGATTGTAAAGCATTGAGCCTGTGTTTGAAACTGCAACCCCATGTTCAGGATCTGTTTCTGGCGTTTAGTTACGGAAGTGTGATTTCCCCCTCTTCAGTGTGGCCTTATCCCACTCTATTTCTACTTGGCCTGTAAACAACATTTTGTGAAATCTCACCTTAACAATGGAGACAAATTCCTATATTTGCTGTTCCTAATTTCAGTAGGTCAGATTTAATCAAAGAGAAGATGTGAAATGAAGAACAGAGCTGCGTACCCAAAATTGTTCCCTGCAACTTTCTTTCTTCCCTTCCCTTCCCTTTTTTCTTTTCCTCCCTCCCTCCCTCCCTCCCTCCCTCCCTCCCTTCCTTCCTTCCTTCCTTTTTATGTTGAATGAACCTGTTCTAGCTTGTATCATATTCATAAATCAATTTTCAAAACATAAACAAATTCCTCAGTTATCACCTGTGCTTTGTTTTTACTGTAAGTTGACGTGGCTTTATCAACCCCCTAATTACCACTTGTTTTTAATGTATCAAGAAACGGTTCTACTGTATTTATCTAAAACTCAAGTGTGCCTTTATTTATTTATTTTTAAATAGGCCCCTGCCTCCTAAACTTAATTATACATATTTAGCTTGGCATGAAGAGTAACAAACTCATAATAAATAAGAAGAGGCAGGCATCCGGTTGGGAGAAGCTAGTTTATCCTTTGCAAATGATGCTTTCAACTGCAAAACAATCTTTAATTCCATCTCCTTTAGACTTCATAATTAGTGAGAAATATTTAGTTAGGCCTTTGAGGGGTGGAGACTTTGCTCTTGGCTCCATTGCCCCATTATGGGCCAAATTTTTCCACTTCTAAGCAATGACTCATACTTTTTCAGAAGTTGGACAGACTTATTTTCGGGGTCTGGGGGCCCTTTTGCTTAAGTTTTAAACTGATGATCCAACAATAGTGATATCCAATATGACACCAGACAACCCAACGGTTGAGTTGTGTTTGTCTTCAGTTGTTTTTAAAGAAAAAAAAAGTCCAGTTTTTGGGACAACCATGACTTGGATGATTGAGACGCTCCATGGCCATTTTCATTGATGGGCTTGGCCAGTTTTGAAGCCCTGTCCCAGACACTTTCTTAGAATTGGCTGCCATGGGAAGAATTCATCTGTTCACAGATTTATTTCTCTGGTAGATGTGGCTAATCACAAAACACAACAACCAGAAGACCGATTCAGAGATTTATCTGGATTGCACAGTCTCATACCTTACAAAATTGACTACATATTTCCATCATACATGTACCACAGTATTGTGTGCTCCTTTTATATATTTTTACTACTACAATCCATGCACTCTATGCCATAAGCTAAGGAAAAAAGTGCACACTCTTGTTTCCCAGGATATATTTTAATATCTCAACTTACTTTTAGATTTTGTTTTCTTGGCTGGATGGACACACTTCTCGACAAAGCGCTGGCCAGTGTTTTACTCAACCCTTGTTATTTTCCAAGAATGTCAACATGGATCCCTGAGGAATTCATGGAAACAAAGACTAAGCTTAAAGAAGGCTTTCAACTTCCCATCCATGTTATTTTTCAATCCAAAGATTTTTTAAAAGTAGTTAAGGATGGGTGGGGGGTAATCAACCCTAAGATGGCTGTATCTCCAAATATATTGCGCTCTGTTCTGGACCTCTGGTCTGCATCTTCCAAACAACAGCTGACTTGCTCCTTAAATTAAATTTTGAATTAAAAGAGGCCTCCCATGTTGATTGCTGTTCATACTTCCCTCTGTGAAATCACACAGAGCAACATATCCAAGAAAGGAGGGGTTTTGTGGGGAATCCTTATAGATGTTCCCATTTGGAAAAATCCAACAGCCAGCTTGGATAGTTGGAGGATGATCTAAAACAGGGGTCTCCAACCTTGGCAACTTTAAGACTTGTGGACTTCAACTCCCAGAGTTCCTCAGCCAGCAAAGCTGACTGAGGAATTCTGAGAGTTGAAGTCCACAAGTCTTAAAGTTGCCAAGGTTGGAGACCCCTGATCTAAAATGTCCATCATCCCAGAAGGTGCTTTGGACTTCCTTAGTCAAGACAGCTGTGAAGTTCTCCTTTTTAGCTCCAGATATTGCTGTTTCCAAAATAGTTTCCATTGGTGGCAGACTTAATTCCCAGCCCATCGGCCTTCAAGATCTGTGGTGGACCTCAGCCACATTTTCCAAAACAAGCATTTTGGGGGCAAGGGAGTCTTGCCAATTGCCTCAAAAGCCTTCTTTTTATTTTCAACCACTTCAGCGGGGGCTTTGCCCAAGTTCCTTTTAGTTTGTTTTCTTTTTTAGCGTTATTTATTTCTTACATTTTTTTTTAAAAAAAGTACACCTCTACGTTCCCACTGAATGGTTAACAGGTTGGTGAAACAAAACCATAAGCTAATAAAGTGTAACATTAACAGAGACGTACAGTTGAATAAATGGATGTATATATACCAGGCAGGCATAGAAGGGATGTTTAAAATCATAGCAGTAGACAAAAGTGGAAGAGCTTGGTTGTCTCAAGAAAAGGAGAGGATTTCTGAACTGAGCCCGAAACAGGACAATGTGCTTTCTCCTTTGGAGACAGTGTCTCAGATGAAGGACATCTAGGTTTAATATAACCAAACATTGATCCTCACAGTTCTGACACACCTTTTGCTGGGGCATTTGAAGGAGGATCAAAAAGGTTAACATGGTGACTACATAAACCATGATTGTGGGGTCCTTGGTGCTGTGTGACCTTGGTTGTTTTCTTGCAGATGTTTCATTACCTAACTAGGTAACATCATCAGTGCTAAAACCCATGAATCCTTTTACAGGCATCACCTATGGTCCCAGCCCGTCTCTTTGCTACCTTCCTTGCACAAACACCTTTACAAACAGTCCTTGACTTTTTTTTTGTTTACATTTATACCCCGCCCTTCTCCGAAGACTCAGGGCGGCTTACAGTGTATAAGGCAATAGTCTCATTCTATTTGTATATTTTTACAAAGTCAACTTATTGCCCCCCCAACAATCTGGGTCCTCATTTTACCTACCTTATAAAGGATGGAAGGCTGAGTCAACCTTGGGCCGGGCTTGAACCTGCAGTAATTGCAGGCTTTGTGTTCTTAATAACAGGCTTTACCAGCCTGAGCTATTCCGGCCCCTTACGAGTGACCTCTTAGCAACCTTTGAAGTTATGACAGACCTATCCTGGTTCACATTAAGTGGCATTAAGGGTTTCATGACTTGTTTTGTGCAGAAGAGCTCGACCAACACCATCCCTTTCTTTTCTGGTCTTCAGAGTCTTCTACAATCCATTGCCCCCACTCAGAAGGGAATGGCCAACTCACCGCAGCCAACTAGCCATGGCCAACTTGCTATGAGACAATTGAACAATTCAATTATTGAAAATAATTTTAATTTTTTTTTTAATTTCAGTCATTCACATTTCATTTTGTCCCTCCTTTGGCATCCTTTCTTAAATGATTCTATTCCACTGTTTCTTCGATACTAGTTAACTTTTGCACCTGCAGCAAGTTGTCCATGGTGAGTTGGCCAGCATGAGTTGGCTATGATGAATTGGCCATGGTGAGTTGACCAAGGCAAGTGGCTGTGGTGAGATGGCCACGGTGAATTGCTCAGGGCGAGTTGACTATGGCAAGTTCCCATTCACTTAAGCTGACTTTGATTGTATGGACAGCACTGAAGTGTCCAGATGAAGAAGAAGCTTATCACCTCTTTCTGAAATAAAATATGGTTCATAAAAATCAATATTTATCTCCAAGAGTTCGGGTAGATATGGGAAAGATATGAGTTGCCCAGCATGAGTTGGCCATGTTGACCATGGCAAGTTGGCCATGGTGAGTCGTTGTAGACACACCACTCAGAATATCTGATTGCACCTTCGAGAAACACGGAAAGCCCTTTCATTTTTTTTTTTTTTGTAGGATCCTACATTTGGAATATATCGCAAAGAATCAAGCGTTTATCAAGATCTGGATTCGCAAACTATTTCCTGAGGATCCCCCCTCTTCCCAAATGGGGTCACAAAAGGTCTACTCTGAATGGAATCCATTAATCTCCTTGTTGTGAGCAAGGAAATGTGGAACAGTGCAGGTGCGAAGAGTCTCTGGGCTATTTTTGGGAGCCTGTTGAGTTGAAACACTCGCAGGAAGTGCTGTTTCCCCCTGGCAGAAGGTTGAGTTATTATTTTAGGCAGTGGAACTAAGGTTCGTGTGCAAGGGATTGTTTTGTTTGCATGCACCTTGGGATGGGGAGGGAAGATTTGCTAGGAGTTTGCCTCTGGCAATAACAGCTGCTAATTAATTAATTCATTAATTAATTAATCATCAATCAATCAATCAACAACGTCCATCTGAACGGCTGAGATACACTTTATGGGTCCCCCCCCCTTCTTGATGGTGAGGGTCCCCATTCACTTAAGCTGACTTTGATTGTATGGACAGCGCTGAAGTGTCCAGATGAAGAGGAAGCTTATCACCTCTTTCTGAAATAAAATATGGTTCATAAAAATCAATGTTTATCTCCAAGAGTTTGGGTAGATATGGGAAAGAGAAAAGGAAGAGAGAAAGGGAGAAGGGAGGGAGGGAGGGAAGAAAGGAGGACAGGAAAACAGGCAGGGAAACAGGAAGGAAGGAAGGAAGGAAGGAAGGAAGGAAGGAAGGAAGGAAGGAAGGAAGGAAGGATGGAAGGAAGGAAGGATGGAAGGAAGGAAGGAAGGAAGTTGAGAAAGGAGAGAGGGAGGAAGTAGAAAGAGAGGAAGGAAGAGAGGAAGAAAAGAAGGGAGGGAGGGAGGGAGGGAGGAAGGCAGTTCCAGAAAGAAAGAAGGAAGGAAGGAAGGAAGTTGAGAAAGGAGAGAGGGAGGAAGTAGAAAGAGAGGAAGGAAGAGAGGAAGAAAAGAAGGGAGGGAGGGAGGGAGGGAGGAAGGAAGGCAGTTCCAGAAAGAAAGAAAGAAGGAAGGAAGGAAGGAAGGAAGGAAGTTGAGAAAGGAGAGAGGGAGGAAGTAGAAAGAGAGGAAGGAAGAGAGGAAGAAAAGAAGGGAGGGAGGGAGGAAGGAAGGAAGGCAGTTCCAGAAAGAAAGAAGGGAGGAAGGAAGGAAGGAAGGAAGGAAGGAAGGAAGGAAGGAAGGAAGGAAGGAAATTGAGAAAGGAGAGAGGGAGGAAGTAGAAAGAGAGGAAGGAAGAGAGGAAGAAAAAAAGGAAGGAAGGAAGGAAGGAAGGAAGGAAGAATTCAAGGATAACACACTGACCAAATGCATCATGGCTAAAGTCAGCCAAGTGATTTTGGCAGCCGAAGTGCCCTTCCTTTTCCCCAGCAATAACAATGCAGCTCCCGCCAACTGAGTCGCAAACAATTCGCTGCCCTTTCATGACATCCGAGACCACATTTTGTCCAGAGATAAGTCCGCTCAGTGTCCCTCCTGAATAAGAACGCCGAGAGAAAATCATTCAAGTAGCCTTTGGCCACTCGCGTTTCTGCAAAGGAGCTTGGGCATGTTCCCCTTGCGTCTTGATTTTGCAGTATCCTTCCCCCAGGAGTGGGGAGGGAATGGGGATTTTGCAGCATCCTTCCCCTGCCACGCCCACCAAGCCACGCCCACAGAACCGGTAGTAAAAAAAAAATTGGATTTCACTACTGGTTGTTTGCCTCTCTCTTATCTTCCTGCATGGAGGAAGAAGCAGCAGAGCATCTCACCTCATCCTCGTCAAGAACTGAGCTGAAGAGGCGACGCCGTTTTGCCAGCCCCAAAGACAGATGGAAGACACCAACCTAAGCAGAAGGTCAATAAATCATTCCCTTCAACTCTTCACAGCCCTCCACCCAAATGCTTCGCTCCCCACCTTTTCGATGCTGCTGCTTTAAATAATCCCTTAAACTCTGTTGTACTTTCCATTTAGCAGACATCTGTTTAAACATGTGTTCCGCAGGATGGGAATGAATCACGTTGCATGGATTATATATTTGTGTTTCATTTCGTCATTAGCTCACATTCGTTTTAAAGGCAACAAGAGTTTGCACGGCCGTTTAACAACATTCCTGTTGCTGTTCCCCACTGTGGATCTTGTGTCTCTTATATAGAAAAAACTGAGTTGGCTTACTAAGGAGAAGTAACAGCTTAGCTCAGGGATAGAATATCTGGTGTGTATGCAAAAAGTTCTGAATCTGGTCTCCAGCATCTGCATTGGAGGCTGGAGAAACTTCTACCATTTAACCTGGAAAGCTTCCGATGATCATATTTCAACCATGGTCTGAGTTGGTGTCTTCCTCCAGTCTTCTCACTTCTTCCTGTCCACCTACCGTGCAGAACAGAAAAAGACCACTCAAGTTGGAAGAATACAGAACAGAGTGCAGAATGCAGAATAATAGAGTTGGAAGGGACCTTGGCGGTCTTCTAGTCCAGGCGTCTCCAACCTTGGCAACTTTAAGACTTATGGACTTCAACTCCCAGAATACTGGGAGTTGAAGTCCACAAGTCTTAAAGCTGTCAAGGTTGGAGACCCCTGTTCTAGTCTAATCCCCAGCTCAAGCAGGAGACCCTATATCAGGGGTGTCCAAACTTGGCAACTTTAAGACTTGTGACTTCAACTCCCAGAATTCTTCAGCCAGAATTCTGGGAGTTGAAATCCACAAGTCTTAAAGTTGCCAAGTTTGGACACCCCTGCCCTATATCATTCCAGACTAATGGCTGTCCGGTCCCTTCTTAAAGGCTTCCAGTGATGGAGCAACCACAACTTCAGGAAGCAAGGTGTTCTACTGGTTTATTGTTCTCACTGTTCTCCTTACTTCAAGGTTGATTCTTTCCTTGATTAGTTACTATCCATTGCTTCTTGTCTTGCTTAAATATATATATTTAAATTTTCTTTTAATACAAACATTCCATCTTGCATTGGAAGTCCATCTTACTTCTCGTCTTCCTTCTCATGCTTTGGAAAATAGGTTGACCTCCTTTTCTCTGTGGCAGCCCCTCAAATATTGGAACACTGCTATCATGCCTCTATCTAGTGCGTCTTTTCATTAAACTAGCCAACCGTTCTTCATATGTTTTAGTGTCAAAGCCCTTAATCATCTTATATGGTCTTCTCTGCACATGGATGACTATCCATGGGTGGGTGAAGGACTGATCCAGTCCTGATTTGAATCACAGTGACAATCTGAAAATGAGCTGAGAGGCATCTGTGCAGTAGTGAAATGTAAAATTTGTTACTACCGGTTCTGTCGGCATGGCTTGGTAGGGGAGGTAATGCGACTGGGTGGGAGTGGCCAACCGGTTTTTTTTTTTTTTACTTTTAAAAGCATTTTTACTACAACCTCTTGAGCCAAAGGGGTTGTAAACAAATGCTTTTAAAAGCCTGTGATGATCAGGCAACTTGGCTGGGATCGTCAGAGCCTTTTAAAATCATTTTTTCTACAACCTCTTCGGCTGAAGAGGTTGTAGAAAAAATGCTTTTAAAAGGCTCTGACGATCCCAACTGAGCTGCGTGATCGTCAGAGGCTTTTCCCCCCCCCTACTTTTAAAAGCATTCTTTTGGCTGAAGAAAACAATCATCTTTAGCTATCTACCACAACTTGGCGGACTGTGGTTGGAAAGTGGGAGGGAAAAGAAAAAAAAAATACACCGGTATTATTATTATTTTTGAGAAGTTGGGCATGCTCATTTGTTCATTCACATAAGTTATACAGCCTCTGTCAGCTTTGTTGCAATTATCATATAAGGTCTATTTGTTGGGTTCAAACCCAACCCAACCTTGCCGTCCAGTCATCTGAATTAGTCCGAAATCCCATAAAGCTTTTCAGGATTGCTTAATTTTGGAATTTGAATTAATCATACATCCTTAATCCATCGTTAACCTTTTCTTTCTGGGTCTAATCTTGAGTTTCCTGTGACAAACAATTAATAGATTTGGCCAGTGTAAAAAAGAGAAGAACATTTGCATTTTGCTCATTTTTACTGCCTCAGAGAATTTGAAAAGGCTGACATTTCTGCTCCGGCTGGGGAGCAGATTCCCCGTCCTTTACAAGGTAGGGTGTCCGTTTTTGGCATGGGTAAGGATTGTGTTATCCTGCATTGTGGTTCTCAGGATCCGCCTGCCAATGTTAAGTCCTTCCAAAATGCAGTTTTGGAAACAATTTCGTCAACGTGCGATTCAAAGAGATTTCTTTTCCTGATGCTCGCACGTGTGTGTGTATGCTGACACACACAAACACACACACACACCTCCATTTGAATGGTTTCTTCCAACCCGTGGTTTTAATTAGCTGGCTGGGAACCCACCAAAAAACTTCAGTCACCACGGAGTTGGCAGCATCACAGACGGTCTTACAAATTACTTTAGTTAGAACTAAAAGCTTCAGAAATCCCCCAGATTAAGAGGAGGCCCAGCTAGGCCTTGTTAGGACGAGTCAGGAGAGAAAAGCTGTTTTTATTTATGTTTAAGTGCTCATCAGAGTTAAGGATGACAGCGCTGGAAGATTGCATAGACCTTTCCTATCCCCCACCAAAGGCAACATGGAGCTCTCAAGGTCATCTATAGGGCAAGGAAAAGTAAAAAAAAGGAGGAGGAGGAGAAGGAAGAGGAGGAGGAGAAGGAGAAGGAGAAGGAGAAGGAGAAGAGGAGGGGGGAGAGGGGAGTAGGACAAGGAGGAGGAGGAGGAGGAGAGGAGGAGGGGGAGGGAGAGAAGGAGGAGGAGGAGGAGGAGGAGAAGGAGGAGAGGAGGAGGAGGAGGGAGAAAGAGAAGGAGGAGGAGAAGAAGAAGAGGAGGAGGAGAAGAAGTGGAGGAAGAGGAGAGGAGGAGGAGGAGGAGAAGATGAGGAGGAGAAGAAGAGGAGGAGAAGGAAGAGGAGGAGGAGAAGGAGAAAGAGAGGGAGAGGGAGAAGAGGAGAAGGGAGAGGGGAGTAGGACAAGGAGGAGGAGGAGGAGGAGAGGAGGAGGAGGATGAAGAAGAAGAGGAGGAGGAGGAGGAGGAGGAGGAGGAGGAGGAGGAGGAGAGGAGGAGGAGGAGAAGAAGAAGAGGAAGAGGAAGAGGAGAAGAAGAAGAAGAGGAGGAGGAGGAGAAGAAGTGGAGGAAGAGGAGAGGAGAAGAAGTGGAGGAAGAGGAGAGGAGGAGGAGGAGGAGGAGGAGAAGATGAGGAGGAGAAGAAGAGGAGGAGAAGGAAGAGGAGGAGGAGAAGGAGAAGGAGAAGGAGAAGGAGAAGAGGAGGGGAGAGGGAGTAGGACAAGGAGGAGGAGGAGGAGGAGGAGGAGGAGGATGGGAAGAAGAAGAGGAGGAGGAGGAGGAGGAGGAGGAGAGGAGGAGGAGGAGAAGAAGAAGAGCAGGAGGAAGAGGAGAAGAAGAAGAGGAGGAGGAGGAGGAGAAGAAGTGGAGGAAGAGGAGAGGAGGAGGAGGAGGAGGAGGAGAAGATGAGGAGGAGAAGAAGAAGAGGAGGAGAAGGAGAGGAGGAGAAGGAGAAGGAAAAAAATAATGGAAAAAAGGAAAGGAGGAGGAGGAGAGATCCTCCAGGCAGAATCACTCTTCAGATAAAGATCAAAATACAGGTAGTCCGGTCACAATGGCTCAACCAAAGTCTTGGCCAGGGAGAGGGAGACCTGTCACTCCATTGTGCTTGCCACCTTTTATTTTTTATTTTTTTTATTTTGCAAATATTTTATTCTATTCTCTCTCTTTGATGGATGTGAACCATCCATATTATTATTTTACCATACTGGCACTCAACGGTGCGCCGCTACAATAAATCTGATTTTTTAAATTTTATTTTAAAGGGAGTTCCCTCTTTTCAATTGAAGCTTATCTTTTGTGTGACCTCTTCAGAAATTTCTAGCCAAATTACATTTTGGGGGGGAGGAAGGGGCGGGCGGGTTACTGAGCAACTGAAATAATTGAAGGTGAAAAGAAACAGATGCGTTTTGTTACTGCATACAATAGTTTTCTAGGTATTTGCCAAGGTTCAATCAATGCTATATATCAAGTTACAGTGGCAGCTATCTTTAGCATCACCAGTTTGGGAACGTATCTCTAAATATATGTGTACATGTATGTGTATGCGTGTGTGTGTGTTTGTATGTGTGTGTGTGTATTCCTAGATTTTTAAAGAAGTTCAATGCATTACTCATACAAGGGGAATAAAGTTGTTACCTCCACCCCAATTTCAATACAATATGGTCCCTAAACAATTTAAGCAGGTCCCTGCCTTATCCCAGGGTTACTTCCTAGCAGATAGTAACATTATTTAGCCTTTCAGGGTGCTGAATCCTCAGGGAATTCAGAGTTGCCAGTTCATTTGAGAACTTCCTTCGGATCTCAAATATTTGGGGGGGGGGCGAAGGGGGATTTTTCTTCAATATTGTGATACCTTCTTTTGGTTCTCAGAATAAAGGCCCACGTTGAATTTTCTTTTCTTTTCTATTCTATTCTATTCTATTCTATTCTATTCTATTCTATTCTATTCTATTCTATTCTATTCTATCCCATTCCATCTTATTCTTATTCTTATTCTTATTCTTATTCTTATTCTTATTCTTATTCTATTCTTATCCTATCCTATCCTATTCTTATTTTTATTCTATTCTTATTCTATTCTATTCTATTCTATTCTATTCTATTCTATTCTATTCTATTCTATTCTATCCCATTCCATCTTATTCTTATTCTTATTCTATTCTTATTTATTCTTATCCTATCCTATCCTATCCTATCCTATCCTATCCTATCCTATCCTATTCTTATTTTTATTCTATTCTTATTCTATTCTTATTCTATTCTATTCTATTCTATTCTATTCTATTCTATTCTATTCTATTCCATTCCATCTTATTCTTATTCTTATTCTATTCTTATTTATTCTTATCCTATCCTATCCTATCCTATCCTATCCTATCCTATTCTTATTTTTATTCTATTCTTATTCTATTCTTATTCTATTCTATTCTATTCTATTCTATTCTATTCTATTCTATCCCATTCCATCTTATTCTTATTCTTATTCTATTCTTATTTATTCTTATCCTATCCTATCCTATCCTATCCTATCCTATCCTATCCTATCCTATCCTATCCTATTCTTATTTTTATTCTATTCTTATTCTATTCTTATTCTATTCTATTCTATTCTATTCTATTCTATTCTATTCTATTCTATTCTATTCTATTCTATTCTATCCCATTCCATCTTATTCTTATTCTTATTCTATTCTTATTTATTCTTATCCTATCCTATCCTATCCTATCCTATTCTTATTTTTATTCTATTCTTATTCTATTCTTATTCTATTCTATTCTATTCTATTCTATTCTATTCTATTCTATTCTATTCTATTCTATTCTATCCCATTCCATCTTATTCTTATTCTTATTCTATTCTTATCCTATCCTATCCTATCCTATCCTATCCTATCCTATTCTTATTTCTATTCTATTCTATTCTATTCTATTCTATTCTATTCTATTCTATTCTATTCTATCCCATTCCATCTTATTCTTATTCTTATTCTATTCTTATTCTATTCTTATCCTATCCTATCCTATCCTATCCTATCCTATCGCTATTTCTATTTACAGGTCTTTGTACTTTTGTTTCTCTTTGTAGGTTATTGTTGTCAGCTTTAGATGTAACCAAATGTATGTTATACATTGGCACCTGGGCATAACTCCACCCAAAACAAAACTTCAGAATGAAGGTTGTGGCCAGGCGGGAAGAGCCCAGCCCTTTCCCAACACGTTACAGACATTGCATGCTGGTTAAAAGAAGAAGAAGAAGAAACAGGGGGTTGAATTGCCTGGTTGCTCTGCTCAGTTCAGGTTTTCTCAACCCTCGCAGGGAATGTGCAAAAAAGCAGAAAGTCTGCCATGCTAGTTTTCCAAGGAAATTTGTGCCCAGAGCCATTCATGATGCTTGCAGGGAGAGAAAAATGTTCCCATTCATGAAAGCATAAAGTAGAAAAAGAAAAAAAAGGGGGGGGGGACTTGATCATGTGGAAATAAACACAGTCTCGCTTGGGGAAGAGTGGGGTGGGGGTGGGGAATGCATTTCATTATATACATTATTGAGCACATACTTGATGTTCTCCAAAATACAATTCACACACAGTATCCTCCTCCTCCTCCTCCTCCTCCTCCTCCTCCTCCTCCTCCTCCTCCTCCTCCTCCTCCTCATCCCTATCCTTCCCTTTCTTCCTCCTGCTCCTCCTCTCCTCCTTCTCCTTCTCCTTCTCTTTCTTTCTTCTCCTTCTCTCTCTCTCATATATATATATATATATATATATATATATAGGTCTTTGGTTGTTCGGGTTTTCTCCCGTGTAAAATTGGAAGTGTCTTGGCGACGTTTCGACGAAGTCTCATTCGTCATCTTCAGGCTTCAGCTTCGTGCTTTTGCTCCCAGAAGCACGAAGCTGAAGCCTGAAGATGACGAATGAGACTTCGTCGAAACGTCGCCAAGACACTTCCAATTTTACACGGGAGAAAACCCGAACAACCAAAGACCTATATACAAACACCCGTGAAAACCTCAGAAAACAAATATATATATATATATATATATATATACACATATACATATACACACACACCATATCCTCTTTCTCCTTCCTTTCCTCCTCATTTTAATGTTTACACTCGATAGCCCCTCCATTCCTTTCAGAGCTTCCTTATGCTGGATGCTCTGAGGCCACCCAGTCAGCTTCATGGCTTTAAGGAAGCAGGAATGCAAAGCCTTCCCCTCCAATTTAAAATCTATGTTCTATGAACTGTACACAACTCTACAGGAGACCTGCTCACCTCAGAGGACAAGTGAGAAGCTGTCTCCTACATTTGCCAACCGGGTAAAAATGGACAGCAAATCTCCAATTTCTTTCTTTTCTGATTTTGCTTTTGTCTGAGTGAGTGTTGGCTTGAGCAACATTTTCCATTACGGCTTTTCAAGGGCCGATTCTGCAGTAATCCAAACGATCTATTTTGTTCTAGTTGCTTTTGTCATTTAATCAACACGTGGTCACCAAGTTTTCGAAAAATTTTCAAAATTGTTTTTGAAAAATCTTTCACTACCAGCCCTTTGCCCTACCAATGGTCACAAGCCAAGGTCATACCTATCTTCAAAAAGGGAGACTCTAGCCTAGTTGAAAATTCCAGACCAATCTCTTTATGCTGCGTCACCTGCAAAGTCATGGAATCAATCATTAACCAATCTATTACCCCGTACCTAGAGACAAACAACCTACTTTCTATCAAACAATTTGGTTTCAGAAAAAAAAATATCCTGTAATCTACAACTACTACATTGCAAAAACATATGGACTACACATCTCGATCAGGGCAAAGCAATAGATGCAGTTTACATAGACTTCTGTAAAGCTTTTGATTCAGTGGTACATGACAAATTACTTCTAAAACTAAAATCCTATGGCATTTCTGGACTCCTACATAAATGGATAGCTGCCTTCCTGTCAAACAGGCAACAAGTGGTCAAAATAGGAAGCGCTCTATCAAATCCTGTACCTGTTAATAGTGGTGTTCCCCAAGGCAGCGTTTTAGGTCCAACACTCTTCATACTATACACAAATGATCTTTGCGATCATATTAAAAGCTACTGTGTTCTCTTTGCAGACGATGTTAAGCTATTCAATACCACAGACAATGCAACTACCCTTCAAAAAGACCTTGACTATATGTCAGATTGGTATAAAAAAGTGGCAACCTCAAATCTCAATCCACAAATGCTCTGTCTTACACATTGGTGGAAAAAAAAATCAAAACATAAAATACAAATTAGACGGACATGACCTTGTAGATGACCCTCACTCTGTCAAGGACCTTGGAGTACTCATTTCTAAAGATCTAAGTGCCAGAGCCCACTGTAACAACATCACCAAAAAGGCACTAAGAGTTGTGAACCTAATCTTGCATAGCTTCTTCTCTTGTAATATTGTACTACTAACTAAAGCATACAAAACATTTGCTAGACCAGTTCTTGAATACAGCTCATTTGTCTGGAACGCACACTGCATATCAGACCTTAATACAATCGAGAAAGTCCAGAGATATTTCACAAGAAGAGTCCTCCATTCCTCTACCCACAATAAAATACCTTATGCCACCAGACTCCAAATTTTGGGCTTAGTCAACTTAGAACTATGCAGACTTCAGTCTGACCTAAGCATAGTACATAAAATTATCTACCACAATGTCCTACCTGTCAATGACTACTTCAGCTTCAACCTCAACAATAAACGAGCAAATAATAGATACAAACTCAAGGTAAACCGCTCCAAACTCGATTGCAGAAAATATGACTTCAGCAACGGAGTGGTCAATACCTGGAATGTACTACCTGGCTCTGTGGTTTCTTCCCCAAACCCCCAAAACTTTAAGCTTAAACTGTCTACTGTTGACCTCACCCCATTCCTAAGATGTCTTTAAGGGGCGTGCATAAGTGCACCCGCATGCCTACCGTCCCTGTCCTAATATTCCTTTTTTACTTATTCTTTTCATGTATCCAAATCATGTTTATGCTTTTACCTGTTATCTTATATATGATTGACAAATAAATTAATAAAATAAATAATTAAAAATAATAAGCTCACCTCCTTTGAAAGTTAATTAGCTTGTCATCTATCTATATAACATCTACATACCTGTATGTCCATCATCACCATCTATCTATATCTATCTCCATCCATTCAACCATCTAAAAAATTTATTGAAACCTTTAAAAAAGAAAATAAGAACTAATCAAAATATAAAGTCCATCTCATTCTTGAATTATTACTGAAATGATGATTCACTTGATCAGTCAGGTGAAGATCCCGTCCAATCCATGGTGGGAACTCTTTAGGGTCTCTGAAATCAGAGGGGTTTCTAATGATCCGTCTCTCCTTCATGTTAATTATAAGGGACTGGAACTGTTTCTTCGTGACAAACTTTCTGAACACATAGAAATCAAAGGCTTCCTGTTGGAAATTATTTTTTTTTTATTCCCCAAGGCATGAAGGGGAACAAAATATCTAAGATTAGCTTTATTTTAATTTCTGTTTTTAGATTTCTGCTTCTTTAAAAAAAAGAACTGAGAAGCTGCTATAGGTGATATCATGTCCGTTTCAGATTATTTATTATTATCATGAGTACCTCTATTTCCTCTTTTCAATTAGGAGAGCTATCGCATAATCTCTAATAGATCTAACAGTCTTCCCATCTAATATTCCAGGTTAAGTATGGACTTCGCCTTAGCCTTGAAATCTGAAGTGTTTAAAAGGTGGAGCCTTTAAATCAAAATTGGGCAAATTTCAGGCTTCTTTCTAGAAGACAATATTCCCTGAAATGTAAAGACACAGATCTCAGATTCAATAACTCAATTTCAAAGTTTATTTTGGGTATCAGCCCTGAGGTAAGCCCTAGTTCTTCTAGATAAATATCCATTCTTGGTCATCTCAGGTTTTCTTCCTTTTAGCAGTAGAACATTTGGGGAGACACATGTTGTGGTTGCCACTGGTTAGAAAGATAATTTTTGTGATGGTCACAGACCAGCATTTGTCACTGGTAAATAATTGTGAACTAGGAGGTTTGGAGAGGTCTACCTTCTTCCTTTTGCAAATTTCCTCTAACATAAGTGCAGATAGTCAAGGCAATGGTTTTCCCAGTTGCAATGTATGGCTGTGAAAGTTGGACCATAAGAAAGGCTGAGCACCAAAGAATTGAGGCCTTTGAACTCTGGTGTTGGAGAAGACTCCTGCGAGTCCCTTGGACTGCAAGGTGATCCAACTGCTCAGTCCTAGAGGAGATCAACCCTGACTGCTCTTTAGAAGGCCAGATCCTGAAGAGGAAACTCAAATACTTTGGCCACCTAATGAGAAGGAAGGACTCCCTGGAGAAGAGCCTAATGCTGGGAAAGATTGAGGGCAAAAGAAGAAAGGGATGGCAGAGAATGAGGTGGCTGGATGGAATCACTGAAGCAGTAGGTGTGAGCTTAAATGGACTCCAGAGGATGGTAGAGGACAGGAAGCCTGGAGGAACATTGTCCATGGGGTCACGATGGGTCAGACACAACTTCGCAGCTAACAACAACAAAAAGAGAAATCATTATTGATTTGTATGTTCCCCAGTTGAGTGGAATTTAATTCCCAGGATTCCCCAGCTCATCACTGAGAATGCTGGGAGTTGGAGTCTCCACATCTGGAGTGAGGTTCTAAAGAAGAATTCCTCAACCTTGGCAGCTCTACCATGTGTGGACTTCACCTCCCAGAATTCCCCAGCCAGCATGCAGGTTCAATTGAGCTGAAGCCCACTCATCTTAAAGTTGCACAATCCTAAACAAGATTTTGTTTTGTTTTGTTTGCTGGATTAAGGAATGTATTTGGGCGTTGGAAGAGCTGCCCAAATAGAAATGGAGACCCAAAGAATGATCTATGTCCGAATTGTTCACTTGGGGCATGCTGTTATTAAAGTTCTTCCATGGAACAACCTCTAGTTCGCTTTAGATAAATTCAGGTTTATCGGAGCTTGAGAGTTTTATGGCTCTTTTAAAATGGTGTAAAACTTCATTGCAGTGGGGGGTGGGGGGAGCACGGAATGTGGTGGCATTCCACAGGTGGCTTATGTCACAAGCATTCTTGAAACTGGTGGGGTTAGCAACTTCCTGCCAGTTCAGTAGGAAACCTGCTCCGAGCGGGTTATGATCAGACCTTATAAGGCATGGAAAAGAGAAAAGCAGAGCTGCCCAAGAAGGAAAAAATGAAGCCGTTGTGCGAGCAATTTTGGGGTGGGGGGTTGTAAGCGTTAAGGGGAAATAATGTGCAACTTCCTAGATGAAGGCCACGCCACGGTGGTAAGACTAGCTAGGCTAGATCAGGGATGTCCAACCTTGGCAACGTGTGGACCTCAACTCCCAGAAATCGTCAGCCAGCTACGAAAACAGGAGTTAACAGTGAGGCAGCAGATGGGACTAAGCTGTTGGAGACCCCAGCGGATTCTACTCAGTGGTAGGATTCAAGTAATTTAACAACCGGTTCTCTGCCCTAATGATTTCTTCCAACAACCAGTTTGCCAAACTGCTCAGAAAGTTAACAACCGGTTCTCCTGAAGTAGTGCGAACTGGCTGAATCCCACCACTGATTCTACTGCTTTATCTCCTCTTAGTTCTTGAGATGGGGCCCTGGAGATCTGCTAGCAGTAGCTTTTTTGGGTTCTCCCGCAACTCCTGCTTCCTTGGAAGTGTCATCAGGGCTGGTTTGTGGGAAAGGAATTTGCTTCAACCCTTCTATATCTCAACTCCTTGCTTTTGAAAGCAAAGCTTGCTACATGTGTTTCTCCTAACCGAAGCATCAAACGGCACCCTGTGTGTTGAGTAATGACCTTGAACGGTTTCTCTGTAACTGTCAGCTTGATATGTGTAGGTCCAAATTAGCCCCCCTCCTGGCCCTCCAATTGCTGGTCAGGAACTTGGAGGTGGGTTGGGGAGGGGGGCAAGGAACACACATATGGTTTCATCATATCCCTTAGATTTTCAAGGACCAACTGGAATTTTTGAAATGATTTGCTTTACGGTTCCCTTAAGTAACATTATCTTGTTAAAGACATTAACCCTGGCCTCTCTACTGTTATATATTTGCTTTGTTTCCATCCAAGGAACAACCTGTAGGAGAGACACTCAACAGGAAGAGAGAGGTCAAAGGTCGTGAAAACATTGATTTTCAAGATGGCTGAACAGCTGTCTTGGGAGCCCAGTACAATTATGAAAAACAGACATCCCTCTTTAACCTTCCCTTTTTAAATTAAAAACAAAAAAACACAATGGCCCTTGCGTGCACTTTAACAGCTAATAACTCTATGGTTATAAATATTAAGTGACTGTTCCAATAATCCCTTTGCATGCAACCGAAGTTGTTTTAAAGGCCATCAAATAAAAGGGCTAAAAGTGTCAGAAAGGAAGAGGTCAAAGAATAACTGCTAATAATGCAATAGTTATCTTTTTTTTAAAAAAACCGAAGCGGGTAAAAATTTTGTTCCAAGAACACAGCAGGAGTAACCTTGATTTTTTCCCTCCCATGTAAAAATAATAGCTTTCCCCAGGGTTTTTGCAATCCCGTTAACTAGAACATGAAAGTGGATGGAAAACAGGATGAATGTAATCCACATTTATCTAATTTGGACACCTTGCAACAGGTTTACAAAACACTAAAAGCAATTTTTTTTAAAAGGAATAGCTTGATTCAGAGATTGTTCTAAACCGTATTGTAATTCTTTTTGACCTTCACCAAACCTCTATAGCAGGGGTCTCCAACCTTGGTCCCTTTAAGACTTGTGGACTTCAACTCCCAGAGTTCCGCAGCCAGCTTTGCTGGCTAAGGGACTCTGGGAGTTGAAGTCCACAAGTCTTAAAGAAACCAAGGCTGGAGACCCCTGCTCTATAGATCTTTACAAATCTTCCCTGTTTCCATCATTTCTTGTACACTTCTAGGAAAAGGACAGGCAAAGCTGGAGGTGGCATCAAGAGAGGAATGAGCCTGGAGTCATTGCATTCCCACAAAGGGTCTATATTTAAACCCTCTTGAATTCTATTAACTCTTATTTCGTGCCAATTGGGTGCTGACTGTTAGCTGACGAGCAATAAATCAGCTGAATTGGAACCTTTTGTTATTTAGGCTTATCAGCTGAAGTTGATGAAAAGATGGTCTTGCTTTAGACTTCCATCGTGATCTAGCATCAGTATTGGATTTAAGAAACCCCCAGCATTCCATTTCATCCCTTAAAAGAGAGTGGCAGCTCATCCCTTCCAGGGGTGGGTTTCAAATTTTTTTACTACCAGTTCTGTGGGTGTGGCATGGTGGGTGTAGCGTGGCTTGGTAGACGTGGCAGAGGAAGGTTACTACAAAATCCCCATTTCCTCCAGATCAGCTGGGACTCGGGAGGCAGAGAATAGATGGGGGTGGGGCCAGTCAAAATTTTTACTAACGGTTCTCTGAACTAATCAAAACTGTCCAGAACTGGTGAGAACCTGCTGAAACCCACCTCTGATCCCTTCCATTATTGATGAAACCATTGTGATTAAGTAACCGTCATTTAATAGATCTATTCTAACCCCAACAGCTTTCATCAATAATGAAAGAAAACTATTAGGATCAGATATATTAATTGATGCTTGCTTAGCTTTGGTTAGTTGAATGCAGTACACTAAGCCATAATCCAAAGCTTCACCAACCAGAAAACTATAATGGTTGAGTTCGTGCAATAAGCAATATCAACGCCATACTAACTGTATTATATATGTTAAGCCAATGGTGAAATCCAATTTTTTTTACTACTGGTTCTGTGGGCGTGGCTTGGTGAGCATGGCTTGGTGGGCATGGCAGGGGAAGGATACTGCAAAATCTCCATTCCCACTCCACTCCTAGGAGAAGGATATTGCAAAATCTCCATTTCCACCCCACTCTGGGCCAGTTCTCCAAACTACTCAAAATTTCCGCTGCCGGTTCTCCAGAACCTGTAAGAACCTGCTGGATTTCACCCCTGTGTTAAGCCCATGTATTAAGAGGCTGCCACAAAGAAGAGGGGTCAACCTATTCGCCCAAACGCCTGAAGGCAAGAAAAGAAGCAATAGATGGAAACCAATCAAGAAGAGAAGCAACTTAGAACAAAGGAGAAATTTCTTGACAGTGAGAACAATTCACCAGCGGAACAACTTGCCTCCAGAAGTTGTGAAGGCTCCAACACTGGAAATTTTTAAGAAGAGGTTGGACTAAAAGACCTCCAAGGTCCCTTCTAACTCTTGTCATTCTGTTATTGCGGTTTAGTACGGTAAACTGCAATACAAGAACGGTAATAGAAAACTATTTCCATCCTGTCTTTCTTTCGAATCACTGGGGGAACAAATTGGCTCATGTGGATGTTGGAGCTGATAAGCCTTTTGGTCTGAAACAGACCTCTACAAGCATGGGTGATAGACAACTTTGTGTTCAGTTCAGTTAGTTCCTTATCCAGAACATACTTTAAAAAAAATTTTTTTTAAAAGCCTACAGATTTGGAAAACTTGAAGACATTGTGTTCCAGCTTTTCCTGTGAACCTTTAGCTCTGACTTGAAAGAGAAATGACCTCAGTTATGAGCAATTCACTAATTATTCGCAAGTGAATGCTTTTCTTTACATTCACACAGAAGAAACGGGCCTATTTCTGAGTAGGTTGATGAGCAGCCAAAATGGCATACATGCAGTGTTTGATTTCCTAACTCTGGTGCGAACATGATCCAGGGTAATAACTAAGAAGTAAAATCTGGAAAGGATTTTGAATTCTCACAACCACCAAGTTATGAACCAGATGCAGGAAAAGCCTGTTTCTGAACTTAATAAATTACTGCCAGTAGCATTTGCTGAGCTCAAATTAACATCTGGTTGAGTTGTCTTAACCTAAAATATTTTGCTAATAAAATTTTCTTGTTCTTGACGCAGATTTTAGTACCAGTAAATTTGCTTTATTTCTGACTCTGTAGAGTCTACTTATCGTGGAATCATGGAAAGTGAAGATGAACTTAATTCCAGGGAGTGGTGACTTTTGCATGGCTGATTGGGGAATTCTGGGAACTAAAGTCCATATAACTTAAAATTGGCAAGGTTGAGAAATACTGGATGAGACTGGCTCTATATTACGGCTGCACTAAGACCATCCAATTTTGCTTTGAAGTTCTAAGGAGCATCCTAAAAGAAACTCTAGGGAAAATCCAGCTGATTTCAGCTCAGATATGGAACATGATTTATTATAATAAGGTTATGGGTGTAGCATTTTTGTTTAACAGCAGAGTGTAACTGGTGGATCTAACAGAGTAGAGGTTTACAAAGGAATAAAATGAAGAACAGGAGCGGTCAATCTGGAGTCCCAAATTCAGACATGGCCCTTGGAATTCCCCAACATTTTATGGTAGATGAAAGCCATAGTTCATACCCCTAAAATGGAGACATCATATTTAGAAAACAAAGCCTTCCAAGTTAGTTCCTCTCAAAAACACTTCTTCTGCCTTCACCCTCAAGTCTGATGTGACCCTACTTACTTTGATCCTCCATTATGATAAGCGTAGCCCTTGGACGTTGAAAGATTGCCTGCTTCTGTTTTAGAGGTTTAGAAAATGATGTCAGTGTAGGAGAAGAGCAGGCAGGCTGGGGTGGTGATGGTGGTGTTAAACATGTCATCAGCTTAGAATTGTTGCGTTCCTACAAGCACTCCCAGACCAACCTCTCCTCAGTTCCGATGACCCTTATCTGGTGCCAACTTAGGGTTGAACTTTAGTTGACTAGTCCCAACGGTGCTTTTTCAGGAGGCAACTGGACTTTCTTGTTTTTTCTTTTGAAGCTGTTTCGCTTCTCATCCAAGAAGCTTCTTCAGCTCTGACAGAACAGTGGGGAATCAAAGGATTTATATTCCTTGCAGACAGTTAGTAAACAGCATCTTTTTGGCAGGCCATTGAAGCACTTGGAGGTTTATCTGTGTCTTCAGGGTCACCTGAGTAGTGCTCCTGGTTCCTGTAGTCTGCATTTTTTCCCCCTCTGGAAATCCATGATATATTCTTATTCCATATATGAATATGAATCCATATTCATATTCTTGCATATAAGCTTGAATAAAACTTCTACGCTGCAATCTAACTGATGGTCCTATTTATTTATTTATTTATTTATTTATTCATATTTTTATACCACCCTATCTCCCTAGGGACTCAGGGCGGTGTACAGCCATCTAAAAACAACATAAATATACAAAGTAAAACATTAGTCTAAAAAACTTATTAAATAGGCCGAATATTTAAAATAGACATATAAATAATAAAACCCCAATTTAAAACCAAATCTAAAATTTAAACAATTAAAATTTAAAAAATCTAGTCCAGTCCTGCGCAAATAAATAGATGTGTCTTAAGCTCGCGGCGGAAGGTCCGAAGGTTGGGAAGTTGACGAAGTCCTGGGGGAAGCTCGTTCCAGAGGGTGGGAGCCCCCACAGAAAAGGCCCTTCCCCTGGGCGTCGCCAGTCGGCACTGCCTAGCTGACGCACCCTGAGGAGTCCCTCCCTGTGGGAGCGCACGGGTCGGTGGGAGGCATTCGGTGGCAGCAGACGGTCCCGTAAGTAACCCGGCCCTATGCCATGGAGTGCTTTAAAGATCATTACCAAAACCTTGAAGCGCACCTGGAAAACCACAGGCAGCCAGTGCAGTCTGCGCAGGAGAGGTGTTACATGGGAGCCACGAGGGGCTCCCTCTATCACCCGTGCAGCCGCATTCTGAACTACCTGGAGTCTCCGGGTGCTCCTCAAGGGGAGCCCCATGTAGAGAGCATTGCAGTAGTCCAGATTCTTTGTGCTTGACAGTCAGATTCCAATAACCAAGAATGGCACATGGAGTTACTCCTAAATAATATTCTTTGTTGTTCTTCGCCTACAGACAGAATCTTGCCAGACTAAAGCAACTATCTGGGTCGCTACAAAGATACTTTACGAATTGTTAAGGAGGAGCCATTTTAACTCTCTTTCTTCCAACTAAACAGATAGTTTCACTGCCTCTTTGTCCTCTGAAGTACAGTTTCTCCTTCTTGGGAATCCAGGCTACATTCCACCACATTATCTCTACCACAGAGTCTCCAAACACGAAAATGCTACCAATAGTTTACCTTTTTGGCCAACAACTATGTTAGTGGATTGCCTTACCTTGCAAAAAGTCTCACAAACCTCCGAAACCAAAATGAGAGGTTGTGTCCTTAAAATAAATAAAGAACAGAGGGAAGTACGCATGACGGATGGTCTCAAAACCAGCTTCTAAATTCCAAAGAAAGAATTGCAGAAACTGCCTCTCTCTTAGGATGCTTCCCTTCTGAGCAGGTCGAAAGTATCCACGGTGATTGATTGATTGATCAATGGTATTTAAATGGTATTTAATCATTGATTGATCAATGGTATTTAACTTTCTCTGTTTCTCTTCTTTCTGGTTGCCCCTAATTCAAACATTGCTCTGGAGAAGGAAAGGCTCCTAAAAGGGGTTACATCTGTGAAAAGAAGATGCAAAATTAAAGACTCTGCTTTGATGTAATCAGTCAAAAACCAAATCACTCTACACAACTTTCTCGGTTTGGTTTTCTTGATTATTGTCATGCCCCATTTTTCTCCGAGCTAGCAGTTTCCTTGCTAACTGGGCCATTGTTAAAGAATCAGGAGGGCGCCAGGTTGGAGAAAGCTTGTGTAACCTTTGACGTGACCCCCCAAAAAAAATTTTTTTTAAAAAAAATCACAGTTCCTTCTCATTTAAAAGTTGGTCAAAGTCAAAGGCAGTTTTGCTGAACAGGTGTCTGCTGTGTCTGAGCTTATGTTGTTGATATAACCCTTGGTCCATTTGGAAGAATGAAAAATATCACTCGGTTTTATTGTAAACAGACTTTGGTTGTGTTAAACAAAAAAAAAAGAAAAAGAAAGAAAGGTTACTGGTTAGTCATACGCTCCTGCCTCTCCCGCCTCTTTGAGGAAGCCAACAAAGAGACATTCTTGGTTTACCCTGGCTCAGGCTGTGAGTGTGTCAGGCTGTGCATGTTGCACCGATGACCTTCATGGTATTAAAAGTGGGGGCAAAACCCACTTCCAAGCTGGAGGTTCAAGCTGTCGTGCAAACCATGCCTGCAACGTGTGGGGTCCTTCAACGCAACATGAGGTCTTGCTGTATCACTTTACAAACATGAGCTTGGAATAACATCCAGGTTTTTATCTGGTGCTCTTTGCCAACAATTTTTTTTTCTTTCTTTCTTTCTTTCTTTCTTTCTTTCTTTCTTTCTTTCTTTCTTTCTTTCTTCTTTCTTTTTCTTCCCCTTCCCTTCCCCTCCCTTAACAAAATAACAGAATTGAAAGGCATCTTGGAGATCTTCTAGTCCAATCCCCTGCTTGAGCAGGAAATTCTATACCTCTTCTCTCCCTACTCTTTCTTCCTTCCTTCCTTCCTTCCTTCCTTCCCTCGCTCCCTCCCTCTCTCCCTCTCTCTTTCCTTCCTTCCTTCCTTCCTTCCTTCCTTCCTTCCTTCCTTCCTTCCTTCCTTCCTTTCTTTCTTTCTCTCTCTCTCTCTCTCTCTCTCTCTCTCTCTCTCTTTTTTTTTCTTTCTTCTTTTCTCAATCTTTCTTTCTTCCAGTCAGTCATGAGGGAATGGTTGATCAGGGAAAACCATTTTTTTTATCATCACACCTATAAAATGTAAGGTCTGGGTTCCCCTTTCTCCCTCCATGTCTCCCCATTTTTATTTTTATTTTGGTGGTGTTGGAGTAAGAGAAAGAGCTACGTTGAGTACAAGGAAGGCAGGATGACTAGGATAGGATAGGATAGGATAGGATAGGATAGGATAGGATAGGATAGGAGAGTTGGAAGGTCTTCTAGAGGTCTTCTAGTCCAACCCCCTGCTTAGGCAGGAAACCCTATACCATTTCAGTCAAACGGTTATCCAATCTCTTCTTAAAAACTTCCAGTGTTGGAGCATTTACAACTTCTGGAACTTCTTGTTCCACTCATTAATTATTCTAACTGTCAGAAATTTTTTTCCTTAGTTCTAAGTTGCTTCTCTCCTTGATTGGTTTCCACCCATTGCTTCTTGTCCTGCCTTCAGGTGCTTTGGAGAATAGCTTGACTCCCTCTTCTTTGTGGCAGCCCCTGAGATATTGGAAGACTGCTATCATGTCACCCCTAGTCCTTCTTTTCATTAAAATAGACCTATCGAAGTCCAGCAACCTCTCTTGATATGTTTTAGCCTCCAGCCCCTTCATCATCTTTCTTGCTCTTCTCTGCACTCTTTCCAGAGTCTCGATATCTTTTTTTACATCGTGGCAACCAAAATTTGGAGGAACCTGCACTGGCTTAGATGTTATTTCTGCCATCCAACTGGAATGACTTTTTTTAAAAAAAACATTTGAACCTGCCCAAAGTTGAGAGCGGCATGGAATAAACCACTGCATCCACTGAATCTGGAGACAGAAATATTTATGCTTTATAGTTCCTGATTCAACAATATTCTTCTCTAGGTGTCTCAACCTGGCCAGCTGTCGCCTCGCTACATAAAGCAGGGATGTGTTAAAAGTTGGCTAAGGAAGCAACAATGCATAAAAACTGACATCAGCCACCATATTTTTTTCCTTAATAAAGCGCGTTCACACATGGCTCATCCCATGAACCACCAGCTGGCTTTGAACAAGCTATTAAGGACCTGAGATGCCAAGGGAAGGGAAGGAAAAATTGGTATTACGGTTACTTTTTTAAGAAACCCAGGAAAGCAGGTGCGATTTTCTATAAACAAACCTCGGCTTGAAAGCAAGTTGCTATAAATTGTGAGAAGGGAGGGTAGCTTGCAGATGTTCCAATCTTCCTCGCTGGGTGAGAAATTCAGCTGAAACAGATTTATTGCAGGTAGAAGCCAATAGTTTCTTTTGACTTTTCCAGATATATATATATATATGTCTTTGGTTGTTCGGGTTTTCTCCCATGTAAAATTGGAAGTGTCTTGGCAACGTTTCGACGAAGTCCCATTCATCATCTTCAGGCTTCAGCTTCGTGCTTCTGGGAGCAATGTGTGGTTGCAGCTGTTTCTTCCCAGAAGCACGAAGCTGAAGCCTGAAGATGACGAATGGGACTTCGTCGAAACATCGCCAAGACACTTCCAATTTTATGTGGGAGAAAACCTGAATAACCAAAGACCTACATATATATATATGACAGAAAGAGAGGGGGATGACTTAAACAATGGGAAACCTTTGACATTCGTTTCACTCACTAAGGTTGAGTCCATGTTAAGTCCAAAGTTGGAGGATGTCTCAGGGCGCTCATTGGTCTGGCGCAGAAATTGCATCGAGATGTTGTGTGGTTTGTTGGCTTTGTGCTTAGCACGCTGGGAGAAGGCAGCCATTTGTAAACTCTGGATTGTTGCTTGCTTCTGGGGGATCGTGACATCTGTGGACAGCTCCCTTGGTGCCCACTGGTCTCTGTCTCCACCATTTCCACTTCATTTTCTTTTTTTTTAAGATGCATTTAATATCATTTGCCTTTTTGGGATGCGTATAAAAAGAGGCAATGGCTTGATTGCATTGTTATGGCTGCCATTAAAAATAACTCTGAAAAAAGCCCAGTCATGTCAAAAGTCTTAATGGCATACCCTTCCTCCTCCTCCTTCTCCTCCTCCTCCTCTTCTCCTCCTCCTCTTCTCTTCCTCCTCCTCTTCCTCCTCTCCTTCTCTCCTCCTCCTCCTCCTCCTCCTCTCCTCCTCCTCCTCCTCCTCCTCCTCCTCTTCTTCTCCTCCTCCTCTTCCTCCCTTTCTCTTTCCCTCCTCCAAGCCAGTTGCAATGCAGAAGACTCAGGCGACCACAACAAGGGTTCTTGGGAGCCTTTGTGGTTTTCCCCAAATCCAGCTACTCATCATTAAAGGCACCTCCACCCGAGACTCACTTGTTGATGAAATAATTTGCCCTTGCAGAGTTTTCATCATAAAAAATGTTTAGAAGTAATTAACGCTCATCAATCCCAGACTGATTAGTCCAATCTACCTCATTAAGGAAGAGAATCAGATATGGCAATTTAAAGAGAAGAAGGCATGGCTGCAGGAGGGATGGAGGAAGTGTTACTATATCCCAGAAAGCCAGCCAGGGAGACAACACATAGATGCACATGCCAGCAGTGACCACCCATGAAGAGCCCTGAAATGTGACACGGATGATTTTGGGGGTGGGGGGGTGGGGAGAACTCTGCAAAAGTTTTTGTTGTTGTTGTTGATATCTCATTTACGCAGCATTTCCATGAGCAGCAAAACCGGGCCTTCTCGCTTTCAAACCTTTTCTTAGGGAGGTGGATATCATTATTCTTTGTTTTGTTTTGTTTTTAAAGTCTCTTTACTGTACTTTAAAAGCAATCAGGCTTACAAGGAAAGCTAAGTTGGATTACAGAGCTGTGTAATCGGAGACGTGGAGTCTTTCTGAAGGAGATTTTCCTTGGAAGTGGGGTTATCGATTTGGGTTGCAGCACAATTAGAAGGGATCGGAGGGGACCTAGCAGATAAAAAGAAGAAGAAGGAGATTCTTTCTGAGAGACAGATACATCCTGGGAAGAAGAGGGCTTTCAGGTGGTAGAAAACGAGCTGTGAACAAGACTAGGAGAAGGAACAACCAGGGTGGTTTTGGCAAAGTCCAAACATGACGTTACTGTGGTAAGAATTGGGGCATGACCTTAGATTCTGAGGAATAGGTAGCCATCCACCAGGAATAATTCCATCTACTCACCAAGTCTAGGCAGGAAGGACACGTCATGAACCACCAATAAACACACACACACACACACACACACACACACCCATCCAAGGTTTCAGGCCCAGTTGGAGTTCCAAAACATGTGTTTTTAAATATGTGTGGTGCAAACCAGACAGAGTTTTCTGTGGAGCTGGTCTTTTTAGGAAAAGGCATATTCCTTCTTGGTGTTATCAAGGAGTACCTTTAGATGAGGAGATGTAGTCTAGGGACAGATGAACTACACCTCCCAGCAGCTGCACTCAATATAGTTGAGAGTGATAGTATAGCTGAGAGGCAGAGTCCAGTCCTCTTGAGTTTGTGTGGTCATAGTAACAGAGATCACCAATGCTTGAGGAGCTCTGAAATGAGGTGATCAGGAATCCAAGGTAAATTGGAGCAAGCCTGATCCAGGGTTTGCTGATTATGGGGCTGGCTGAGGAACTCTGGGAGTTGAAGTCCACAAGTCTTAAAGTTGCCAAGGTTGGAGACCCCTGAACTAGCTGACCAGAAGGTTGGATTCCATGGACTTCTGGGTTTAGAAAATTTAGAACTACGCCGCCTTCGGTATGACCTGAGCATAGCTCATAAAATCATCTGCTACAACGTCCTACCTGTCAATGACTACTTCAGCTTCAACCACAACAATACATGAGCACACAATAGATACAAACTTAAAGTGAACCGCTTCAAACTCGATTGCAGAAAATATGGCTTCAGTAACAGAGTTGTTAATGCCTGGAATGCACTACCTGACTCTGTGGTCTCATCCCAAAACCCCCAAAATTTTAAACTAAGATTGTCTACTGTTGACCTCATCCCATTCCTAAGAGGTCTGTAAGGGGCGTGCATAAGAGCACCAGCGTGCCTACCGTCCCTGTCCTAACGTTCCCCTTAATTGTATTCATTTTATGTATTCAATGCATGCTGATGCTTATATATATTATCTAATATGTACTTGACAAAATAAATGAATAAATAAAACTAATTTGATCTGTGGCGTTAGCTCTTTTCTCCCCATCATCCCTTTCTTTGGAGAATCACCCCGGAAGCGAGGAAAGATTTGCCAGCAAGGTCCACTCAACGTGCAAATTGTTCTTTGAGGCTATCGCCATCAGAAGCATCCTCACATGGGGCTGTGCGGGTGATAGAGGGAGCACCTTGTGGCTCCCGTGTGACACCTCTCTTGCGCAGTCTGCACTGGCTCCCAGTGATCTTTCGGGTCCAATTCAAGGTGCTTGTTATCACCTTCAAAGCACTCCATGGCTTAGGACCGGGGTACTTACGGGACCGCCTACTGCCACCAGTAGCCTCACACCGACCAGTGCGCTCTCACAGAGAGGGCCTCCTCTGGATACCGTCAGCCAAACAATGTTGGCTGGTGACCTCCAGGTGGAGGGCCTTCTCTGTGGGGGCTCCCGCCCTCTGGAACAAGCTGCCTCCGGGGCTTCGTCAACTCCCCGACCTCCGGACCTTCTGCCGCGAGCTGAAGATGCTGTTGTTTCAATGTGCAGGACTAGCTTGAACATAGTTTTAATCTAGGGTTTTTAATTAGTGGTTTTAAACGGGTTTTTAAATTGTATTAAAAATTTTTAGGCCATTATTAAATCAATTTTTTATATAGTTTTTAATTTGTATTATATGTATTTTGTCTTTTACTGGCTGTGAACCACCCTGAGTCCTTCGGGAGAAGGGTGGTATACAAATATAATAAATAAATAAAATAAATAAATAAATAAATTGTGGGAGTTTTCCAAAATTATTGAAAGCAAGCAAGGTGACATCCTTGGTTTCTAGAATGAAACAAAATCCATTGAGGTGTCTTTCTCTAGGAATAAAGCCGCTCAGTTCCTCTTCTCACCCTTGGAGAACGTTGTCCTTGTTGACTCTCCAGAACAACACCTACTGTCTGGTAAAACTGCTGACCAAGCAGAAAGTTTGGCCAATGGGTTTGCCTTCAAAGTCTTCTCAGACTTAATGGTGTATGACATTTTTCCGGGCAAATACTGCTCAGCTAATCATGTTCTAATAGCTCTTCCTCTTACCCTTGAACTGGCTCGGAGTGCACTCAATAATATTTTAATTTTTTAGCTCTGATGAGCTTAATTCTGAACAGGTATTCAGTTTCTACACTTACAAATGGACTCCCAGATGTTCGAGGCCAATGGCTAGAGAGAGCAGCAGTACAAATATAATATTTAATACAAAATGTCAGTTTGGGTGTTCCACTCAATTTCCTGAAGAAATCTTGACAAACCTTCTTATTTAGGCTGAAGACGCAATCAGTTCCATACTTCAGCCCTCTGCCCAGTTGCTATGTAATTCCACATAACTAAGTTCTCTAATTTCTGAATTGCAAATACGGAGCAGATGTAGGTAAAATTTGGGGGTGGAGCGGGTGGAGAGAGGCAAAAGAAGGAGAGAGAAAAGTTTCTTTCTTGCGTTGAAACAACTTTTTTGGTAGACGCAATCTACCGGAGGTTGTTTTGCCAGAGAATTATATAGAACATAGCAATTTTAAATATACAACGCAGCCTATGCGTAATCGGGCCCAGCATTAAAACTCAAAACAACAACATTGTTCCAAACTAAGTTGGAGAAGAGCAAATTTGCTATCAAGGAGTTTCCTACTTTATGGAGAAATTATATTCTGTCCAGCAAAGCTAAAAACCCTCCATTGGTTTATTTTGTTTTATCTGAAGTGTTAAAATGCGCTTTCAAAGTAGGGATAAGCTTATGATTGGCTGAGGTTTGAGGGCAAACTGTTGTCATAGCCTGTCCCATGGATTCCCTTCGTTCTCCGACAGCGTGGAAAATGTGTGGTTTAATGGGGGATACCTGGAGAATGGACACTTGAGAATGGACATTCATGCCCTAAAGGGGTTCGATCTATGAGATGGGAGGTGAACTCAACCTGTGTGGGATTTGCTGGGTTCTAATGGGAAAGATGGATCTTGAGAATCGGTGTTCCGCATTCTAGTGATTCAACAAGGACATTCGTATGGTAACAGAACTTTGGCTATGTGCTGAATGGATTAAGCACCCTCTCCTCTTGATTATTTAAACATTTATGGTTATTATTTTACTTGACTGCTATATATATTTATTTTTTGTGTTGCATTTGTATATGGTCTTAGTTGATTTTATTATTGTTCCCTACATGGAGTCAGTTGTTTGAGATGGGCAGCCATAGAAATTAAATAGAGGATGGGAGGAGAGGGGAGGGGAGGGGAGGGGAGGGGAGGAGAGGAAAGGAAAGGAAAGGAAAGGAAAGGAAAGGAAAGGAAAGGAGGAGAGGAGAGGAGAGGAGAGGAGAGGAGAGGAGAGGAGAGGAGAGGAGAGGAAAGGAAAGGAAAGGAAAGGAAAGGAAAGGAAAGGAAAGGAAAGGAAAGGAAAGGAGAAAAAAGGGAAGGGAGAATGGGGAAGTATTGCTTTGGCAAAATAACTCATTGATTTGGAGGTAAGGAGCTGCACAAAATCTCCATACAGTTGAATGGATGATGTATTAGCATAAACTCATGAATCTTTCCCTGTTTGGCTGGCCCAGGTTAGCAGTACAGTTGAAGAAATGAAATGCCACGATCCAAGAAGTAAAAAACGGAAGCCAAACCCTGAAAAAAGGAAAATACGTGTGAATGTAGAAAGGTTTTGGGGTTTTTTTTGATGATGATTCTGTTTTCTATTATTCAAGCAGGTTGATTAACTCAATCCTAATATTTTTTTTAATGCATCTCAACTGCTGGGATGGGCCATGCACTTGCTCAGCGATTTATTCTGAGTAAAAGGTCTTCCGAACATGGATTGAACTCACGGGAGTATGATTTTTCCAATTTTTGCTTTTCCTCCTGGGAATGCCCCTCAAGTGGTGGGTACATTCTCCCACCACATAAAAGCTGGGATTGGAGTGGGGGGAGGTGGCCCTGGTTTGTGGCTGCCCTGATTACAAAGCCTCGGAGATCTTTAATTAATTTGGCTGGGCTTTGTGTATTTCTTTCAAAAGGACCCATCAAAATAGCATTTGAAACTCATTATCTTTTTGACAGCGATGCTCTCATCGTTGCCATGATGTAACGTGGCCGAGTTTGATCAAAACACAGGCTGACGGAAGCCACTCCAAGCTCTCGGACTGAGTTTCCAAAGACACACACACACACCACAACTTTGACTTTTGCTTATTTGGGAGCTGGGTGGGCCATGCACAATGCATTAGGTGAAGAACACAACTTGCTGGGAACACCGTGCTCCTAATCCTTGCTCTTTGCAGACAAGGTAAATGCCTCTTTCTGCATTCTGATTTTCCCCCCCTTCTGTCATACAGAATAAGGAATCGAGTTGGAAGGGACCTTGGAGATCTTCTAATCCAACCCCCTGCTTAAGCAGAAGACCCTATACCCATGATGGCAAACCTATGGCACGTGTAGCCATATTGGTGGGCACGCGAGCTCAGCTTCCAGATCGGAAGTTGGCGAACTGGCCATTTCTGGCCTCCAGAGGGCCTCCAGGGGGAGTGGGGAAGGCCGTTTTGACCATCCCCAGACTCCTAGAAAGGCTCTGGAGCCTGGTGAGAGAGAAAAATAGGCCTATTGGGCTATCGTGGGCCAGGAGCGGGGGAGGGGTGTGTCATGGGGGCGGGGAACATAAATTTATGGGTGTGGGCATAAGTTTAACCTGAAAACAAGAACCAAAGGCAATGGATGGAAACCTATCAAGGAGACATCCAACCTGGAACTAAGGGAGAACTTCCTGATAGTGAGAACAATTAATCAGTGGAAGGCCTTGCCTTCAGAAGTCTTGGGTACTCCATCACTGGAGGTTTTTAAGAAGAAATTAGACCAGCGGTTCTCAACCTGTGGGTCGGGACCCCATTGGGGGTCAAATGACGATTTGCCAGGGGTCGCCTAAGACCATCGGAAATATGGGAAGTATACTTGCGAGTCGAAGAATCGCTCTTCAATGGTTGACTCCACAAGCCAGCTGCAGGCTCTTCAAATCGCTAGCCGAATTCGGCTTCAGGCGCGATGTATTAAAAAAGAGAGAAATCTTTGCTTTGATGTCGCCCTCTCAAGCCAGCTGCAATCACTCCCAATCGCTAGCCTAATCTGGCTTCAGGCGCGATAAACTTAATAGGGGAGGAGTCTCCACTTTAATGCCTCCGTCCTCAAGGCAATTGCAAGCAGTTCAGATTGCTAGCCAATATGGCTTCAGGTACGATAAATTCAAAATGAAAATAATTTTATGGTTGGGGTCACCACATTGTGGGGAATTGTATTAAAGGAGTCGCCACATCGTGGGGAATTGTATTAAAGGGGTCGCAGCACTATAAAGGTTGAGAACCACTGAATTAGACAGCCATTTATCTGAAATGGTGTAGGGTCTCTTACTTGAGCATGGGGTTATTCTGTTCTGTTAACAACATCTCTATGAATTAGTTGGGTTGAGATAATTGGGTCAATTGCCTAGGGATTTTCTGTGTCTCCAGATGGACTCAAATCTGGGTCTCCCTTTGCCTAGTTCAACCCCTTCTCTTCTCCACCACACCGACTCATTAAAACTCTGGTTGTGACTTTTGAAAGGTCTACCAAAACTTTGTATCTTTGTAGCTCCAGATTTGGTATCTCTGACAAAGAGAGAGCTGTAGAAGCTCCCTTGGGAAAAATGGAAGAGAACAAATGAAATCCAGATTTTATGTACTTAGGAGAAGGCCATCATGTTGTAAACTAGGCCCAAGGAGTTATTACCAGACACAATCAGTCCTAAACAAACGTATTTTATAGAACAGCTGAGAATTACTTCATTCTCAGTTTAGTCCAAATTAATTAAGGGGCGTGCATAAGAGCACCAGCGTGCCTACCATTTCTGTCGTAATGTTCCCTTTGGTTGTATTCAGTTTGTGTAGTTATTTCATGCTTATACTTATATATATTGTTGTGTTTGACAAAATAAATAAAATAAAATAAAATAAAATGAATGAATAAATAAAATAATTCCAACAAACCTTTGTCTTCTTTGGCACCCTGCCAAAGGCTTTTCTTGGCAAAGCCCCACGAAGTTCAGAAACAAGAGATGCCGAATAAAAACAGATGTAGCAATGTTGCTTTCCTACAAAGAGCCCAAGAGCTGTTGCTGCTCTTTTAAGCCTTATGGGAGGGGCCAAGCATCTCCTGGCCTTACTCCCGAGTCATCCTTTTTGCTTTAGCAGCTCTTGCCTTCTGGCAGCTCTTCACATGTGTGCACTAGGAACAGGGTCCTCCTTTTCTCTGCCTCTCTGCTGTCTGCCTCTGGAGGCTCCGGAGTCCGCGCATTGCTCCCAGATGGCCCTGGCCCCATCTCTGCCTCCGACGCAGAGCCCTCGTCCGGGCCTTCCCCTGACTCCAGGACTGACCCATTGTCCTCCCCAGCCTCCTCACTGTCTGACTCCGCTGCCAGCTTCGCAGGCTGCTGGCGGACCACAACACATCAGGCATTTGAGAAAAAAAATAGAACAGAACAGAACAGAACAGAACAGAACAGAACAGAACAGAACAGAACAGAACAGAATAGAATAGAATAGAATAGAATAGAATAGAATAGAATAGAATTTTTTATTGGCCAAGTGTGATTGGACACACAAGGAATTTGTCTTGGTGCATATGCTCTCAGTGTACATAAAAGAAAAGATACCTTCATCAAGGTACAACATTTACAACACAAATGCAACACATTTACAACACAAATGCAACATTTGCAACACAAATAGCATCAATGCTCCTTTTCCCGTGCTCCTCCCTCCTCCATTCCTCCTAATCAAACTTTCCTTGGACACATCGCAGGTCTGCCTTCCCGCCATTGCAGGAATTCAAATTCTGGGATGTCTCCCTTCGTGCAAGTGAAGCAACGCGCCTGAATCAGGAGTGACATGTAGGAAGCGTAATCAGTTTCAGGCCATTTGCTTTTATCCGGGCATGTAAACACTGTGTGGAAATTGTCACTCTAATTTATCAAGGGTTGGATATTCTGGTTAGTTCCACTCTGTCCCAGCTTCTAAACATGCTTTTCAATACCAGGCCTTTTCTGTGAGAAAGAAATCAGATGTAAAACATATTCAGCCAGCTCTCTGTGAGAAGATCCTTGTCGTACGAATGTGGGGAGGTTGTGTTTTCTTTGTTGCGATTAGGCAGGGATGTTTTTCTAACAGACCTCAGGCATGGAGAGATTCTGGGCCTCCTGCTACTGGCAGTGGATCTTTTTTCTGAACATGGATCCTTCAGAAAGAGGAGTTAAAAAAAAACGTGTTTGTAAGCGCAGAACCTGAATACCTGTTCAGACTTCAGCTCATCAGAGCGAAGAAATTAAATACGATTGAGCGGACTCCAAGCCAGTTCAAGGGTAAGAGGAAACGCTATTAGAACATGATTAGCTGAGTATTACTTGCCCTGAAAAATGTCACATACTATTAAGACTGAGAAGATGTTGAAGCCAACCCCATTGGCTAAGCCTTCTGCCTGTTCAGCAGTTTCACCAGACTGTGTGTGTCGCGAAGAGTCCTGAGCTTGGCTGTTTTCTTGCAGATGTTTCATTATCCAGACTAGGTAACATCATCAGTTACCCAGCACTATTACCTAGTTTGGGTAATGGAAGAAAATTTGCAAGAAAGCAACCAAGCACAGAGAGCACCAGGGGCCCCTCAGTTCAACCCTGAGCTACAAATGTTCTCCTTTATTGGTGGGAAGAGGAACAAGCCATCTTCATTCCTAGAGAAAGAGAAGTGGACGGCTTTGATTTCCATAACATCCGCTGCCTCCCCATTCTGGTGGGGGTCTAGGACAACTCACCATGGCCAGCTTGCCATGGGACAACTCGCCATGGGACAAGAGTTACATTAATATCAAAGATATGGTGAAATAGAATCAATTAAAGAAAGGATGCAAAAGGAGGGACGAAATGAAATGTGAATGACAAAAATTAAAATATATTTTTTAAATTATTTGAAATCGTTAAACTGAATGGTTGAATTCAGTTGTCCCACAGCGAGTTGCGTGCGGTGAGTTGGACAAGAGTCCCATTCCATTTTGGTGGGTCAGGTAGATGGAAAAGATGGTCCTTCGAGCAACCTGGCCTCAAGCTGTGTAGGGCTTCAAAAGTGACAACCAGCACCTCATATCGGATCAGAAGCAAATCAACAAACAATGCCGCTCCCACAAGAGAGGTGACAATAAGACAGCTTCTTTAAAGCAGGGGTCTCCAACCTTGGTCCCTTTAAGACTTGTGGACTTCAACTCCCAGAGTCCCTCAGCTGAGGAACTCTGGGAGTTGAAGTCCACAAGTCTTAAAGGGACCAAGGTTGGAGACCCCTGCTTTAAAGGTATCTCCCGATCAAGATAGTTTCCCGCAGAAATTGAATATTAATTCCATCCCATCCACAATGCAGGTGACTGCAAAGAGAGATGGTTGCTTGGCTGTTCCTGGGAATTCAGTTCCTGCAAACTGAAAATAGAAGCAGCCTTTAGGAGTAAGCAGTGCAGAGGGACATTGTGACCCTGAGGCAGATGAAATCACTTAAAAATTTTGAAAGCTGGCAGCGTCTTCTCTTTTAATTACACGGCGCAACCCTACGCTGCGGGAAGCAATTACACTGTCATTCTTTTGTCCTTCCCACACACAGCCTGCACCCACTGGCACATCAGAACGAGAGAGAGAGAGAGAGAGAGAGAGAGAGAGAGAGAGAGAGAGAGAGAGAGAGAGAGTAAATCAAGGAGCCTTTTTGCAATCATGAATCTGGGTTTGGAAAAAGTCAGAGAAGATGGGCTGGTAGTTTTTGGAATGGGTTGGAAAGAAAAAGATGGTGAGGGAGAAAGAGTAAGGACTAAGGTGGGGATCCCCAAACTTGGCAATTTTAAGACTTGTAGACCTCAACTCCCAGAATTCCTCAGCCAGCATGACCTGACTTGGTTCTCCTACAATGCTGTACAAGATGCTTTCAAAGAAGATATAAGGCATGAAAATCTCTACACGATTGTTGTGACCCAGGCCCAAGTACGTAGTAGTAAACGCAATCAGTTCAAAAACAAACAGACTTTATTAGAACAGCTGAGAATTAACTCATTCTCAGCATCGTCCAAACTAAATCAAAGCAAATTCTTCAGAACACAATTCTTCAGTCTTACCACCAACCTTGGTCTAATTAGGCAAACTGCCAAAGGCTTTTCTTGGCAAAAGTTCAAAAGCAGAAGACGCCGACAAGAAATAAATGCAGCAAGAAAAGGAGCAAGGCCATCGTTGTTTTCTGACAAAGAGCCCAAATGCCATTGCTGGTCTTTTAAGCCTTATGGGAGGGGCCAACCATCTCTTGGCCTTACTCCTGAGTCGTCCTCTTTGCTTTAGCTGCTCTTGCCTTCTGGCAGCTCTTCTCTTGCGTGCATTAGGAACAGGCTCCTCCTGTTCCTCTACCTCACTACTGTCAGCCTCTGGAGGCTCCGGAGTCGCATATCACTCCCCAATGGCCCTGGCCCCATCTCTGCCTCTGACGCAGAGTCCTCATCTGGGCCTTTCCCAGCCTCCAGGACTGGCCCATGTTCTTCCTCAGCCTCATCACCGTCCGACTCCATTTCCAGCTCCGCAGGCTGCTGGTGGACCACAACAATGATGTGGGCTGAGCCACAGAGAAGAACCTTAGGAGAAAACCTTCCAATGCTATGGACATGAATCAGTATCTCAGTGAAAGAGTGTGTGGTTGATTGGCTTGTAGAATATCTCCTTGGGGAGCTTGGTCATTTGGAAGAATTGAGTTGGATGACTCAGTCCTTGGTCTCAAGACAAGATAACGCCCCATCTTTGCAACCAAAGTGAGACTAATCCCAGGTGTCTCTCAGGTTGTGGCTCAATGTTATGAAGAGTTCTTTTCTTCCCTTGTGAAGACTTTCCACAGCCCATTTCTGCAAACCTCTTAAGTGCATCATCACGAGAAATGTTACCCCTGTACAGATTCGAGTAAACAATTTCACTCAATAGGGGCAAAGGTGTGGAGGAACCACTCCGCAACCCTGGTGGAAAAGGCCTGCTAGTCTTCTAAACTGCGGTTGGCATCCCAATCCCAACTCGCCCTTGCCTTGCCTTCAAAATTAGCCCAGATGAATGACCTCCTTTGTAGTAAAGAGGCAGGGACTACAATCACCCCCTTCTCAGTTTGCCAAGCTATCACTTACTTGGGAGTCAACAAGCTGCCCTGGTGCTACACGAGAAGGAAAGCAGCAATTTCTTAGTGGTTTCTTTGGCATATTTGAAGATCTCATGCAACCAAGACTTTGCTCCTTAGACCAAGCTAATTTCCAGCCCATTTCTCCCTCTCCCCAAAGAACCAACAAAGAGATGCAGGACCTCGGGCTTATTCCATAACCACCACCACCGACCAATCCCGAATTAATATTTCAAGAAAGAACTTTTGTTCATTTTTGTTTCCATAGTACGGAAACCTGTGGGGTTATATTTTTTCCCCCCTTCCTTCTTCTCTAATTTGCCCCTCCCTTAAACTCAAGCAAAGCTGGAGCCGTTCTCAGCCTGCAGCTCCATGCAAGGTGATCTCCAAATCCAGGCCATGAAAAAGAGAAGAGGAAAAAGGAGACTCTGTGCTGGAAGTAACTAAATGAAGTGGTCTGTACAAATTATGCAAACAAAGCAACTTTTTCCCGGAGAACTTCTTGAGTTCAAATAATTTCTGCCTGGTCTGAAAACGGAAAGGAAAGATGGAGATCTATCAGTTCTTGAACTCTCTCCCTCACTCACGCTCTCTTGCTTTCTACCAGCCTCCTTTCCGTGGCTCCTGAAATTTAACCTCCGATTCTCAACCTGTCTTTGAAGCCTGAGGAACGAGGGAAAATGTGTTTTTAATTAAACAAACTGAGGCAGGCAAAAATTTGTCAACGTAGTTGTTTGTTTGTTTGTTTAGAGCCTTTATGGAACATCCTTTAGAAGGCTGCCCAAATGTAGGTCTCACACCAGCTGCAGTGACAAATTATAGGTGGGTTGCTTTGGGCAGTAGGGCATCTAGGTCACATGTCAAAGTCAACTTTACTAGAAAAGAATGCTACCATCTTTGTAGGATCTTAGTTGCCATCTGACACGTTGGTCAATGGGGACACTCTAGAGCCGTGATGGCGGACCTATGACACGTGTGCCCAAAGTAGCAGGCAGAGCCATGTCGCCTAGTACACGCAGTGTCACCCATTCCTCTTCTGGGTTTCTGGCTCGTATGCGTGTGCAACAATCAGCTGGCCTTTTTGCATGCGGCAGTGCCGTAAACTAGAAGATCTTCTAGCTGGTCTTCCATTTTCCTGCATGAGCATGCGCGCTGGCCAGCTGATCATCGCATGTGCATCAGAAACCCGGAAGAGTAGCTGACTGAAATCAGGAGTTCATTTCCTGGCACACACATGTGCCCTGGGCAGCTCCTCCTCTGTGTTGCAGCTCAGACACTTCGCATTCGGGGCCGAAAAGATTCGCCATCATTGCTCTAGAGCAAGGGTCTCCAAACTCAGCAACTTAAGACTTGTGGACTTCAATTCCCAGAATTCCCCACTTAGCATGGCTGGCTGAGGAATTCTGGGAGTTGGTGGTCCACAAGTTGCCAAGTTTGGAGACCCCTGCTCTAGGGCAGTGTTCTTCAACCTTGGTCACTTGAAGATGGATGGACTTCAACTCCCTGCATTCCCCAATCAGCATCGACATGAAGTGTGGACTTCGGCAAGGCTTGAAGCCCCAACACCTTCAAGTGGTCAAACTTGAGAAACACTCCTCTAAGGTCGTACAACTCTGGAGGTGGAAACCAGGGGTGAAATCTAATTTTTTTTACTACTGGTTCTGTGGGTGTGGCTTGGTGGGCATGGTGTGGCTTGGTGGGCATGGCAGGGGAAGGATATTGCAAAATCTCCATTCCCACACCACTCTGGGACCATCCAGAGGTGGTATTTGCCAGTTCTTTGAACTACTCAAAATCTCCGCTACCGGTTCTCCAGAACCTGCTGGATTTCACCCCTGGTGGAAACCCCTAGAGTGACACAAGCTGTTGAATTCATTTGCTGCTCAGCACAAGAACTTCAGTGAAAATATTCCCAAGAGAATCCCAATTCCCAAAAAGGGCAATTCGGCCTGTGATTGAATGCAGCTAGCAAAGCCAAGCCCAGGTCTTTCCTGAGCCTACCAGACATTGGAATCATATGTTTTATGTTCCAGGTCAGACCTTCTCCCTCTAATTCAGTATTGTCTACACTCTACACCAATGGGTGGCGTCTCCCCAGAACATTTTCCAACCCACTGATTACCTTGTTCATTTTTAAGCTGCCTGAACGTGAGTTTTGGACTTTCTGTGGGTAAAAAAAACAAGAGCTTTGTCCTCAGCTGGAAGCCCTTCCCATTGTCAGCCTCTGAATTTATACATTCCTACCATAAGGATGGCTGGGTGGAATGGGACAGGCAGCAAGCCAGAGCAACTGAAGGCTTCAGCCTCAGGCCTGGTCGGCTGCAAATCCAGCCCACACTGCCAAAATCCTGCAGTAAGATGGCAAGGCTGTCTGAATTTAGGCAGAAAGATGGGTGCATAAAAGTACTGGGACAGAGGCCTATAGGTGTGAATACTGTGCCATGCAACCTGGATCAATCTACCAGGATCCCTGGTAGAGCATCAAGTTCTTTCTCTTCTTCCCTCAAGCTCTCCCTCTGTGGCCAATAAAGAATATTCTGTTCCCTTCCCTTCCCTTCCCTTCCCTTCCCTTCCCTTCCCTTCCCTTCCATTCCATTCCATTCTATTCTATTCTATTCTATTCTATTCTATTCTATTCCATTCCACTCCACTCCACTCCACTCATTTCATATTTTCTTTATTCTATCCTATCCTATCCTATCCTATCCTATCCTATCCTATCCTATCCTATCCTATCCTATCCCTACTCCACTCCATTCCATTCCACTCCACTCCACTCCACTCCACTCCATATTTTCTTTATTCTATTCTATTCTATTCTATTCTATTCTATTCTATTCTATTCAATTCAATTCTATTCTATTCTATTCTATATTCTATATCCTATCCTATCCTATCCCTACTCTACTCTACTCCACTCCACTCCATTCCATATTTTCTTTATTTTATTCTATTTTCTATTCTATTCTATTCTATTCTATTCTATTCTATTCTATTCTATTCTATTCTATTCTATTCTATTCTATATTCTATATTCTATATTCTATATTCTATATTCTATATTCTATATCCTATCCTATCCTATCCCTACTCTACTCTACTCTACTCCTCAGGGTGCCGTCAGCCAAACAGTGCCGACTGGCGGCCCCCAGGGGGAGGGCCTTCTCTGTGGGGGCCCCGACCCTGTGGAACGAACTTCCCCTCGGACTTCGACAACTACCGGACCTTAGGACCTTTCGCCGCGAACTTAAAACTTATTTATTTCGTATGGCTGGACTAGCTTGATTTTTACTTTTAAATTTTAAATTTGATGGGTTTTTAAAGTTTTATAATCTTATGGGGGTGTATGTTATTTTAATATTTGGGCACATTTAAATTAGTTTTTTAAGGGATATTTTAACTATTGTGTATATTTGTATTTTATCTGCCTGTTCACCGCCCTGAGTCCTTCGGGAGAAGGGCGGTATACAAATTAAAATATTATTATTATTATTATTATTATTATTATTATTATTATTATTATTATTATTATTATTATTATTATTATTATTATTATTATTATTCTACTCTACTCTACTCTACTCTACTCTACTCCACTCCACTCCACTCCACTCCACTCCGTTCCGTTCCGTTCCGTTCCGTTCCATTCCATTCCTTTCCATTCTCATGATCCTGTTCCATTCCGTTCCATGTGTTCTCTGCCATTCCTCTTTCTTTGGGCCTCAGAAGAGGTGCTAGGATAACTGGCGTGACCATTTCATGGAAGTGGACCATTGCAGGATACAGAACTGATCATCCAAGACTTGCTGAATGGAAGCTTTGATTTATTTTTCTTTCCTGGGGTTTGTGATGGGGAGAGAGAGAGGAAAGGAAGGTTAGTTCTTCCCTAAGATTTATTTCATTACATCTGCAACAAGTCAGGCTAAACCATCAGAGTCAAAAGATATTTTTTCCCCCTTCCTTCTCTCTTTCTCTTTCCGTTCTCGTCTGAGGCCTGCTTAGGACAAAGCTCGGTTACTTGAGATAAACAAAGGCAAGAGAAGAAATTATCAAAGAGCAGGCTGGCCACAAACTGTATGATTTGGATTTGACTTGGTAACATGGGCAGCTTAAACCAAATTCAAACCAGATTAACCTCTGCAGGGCACGCACACCCAGAGGACGTGAGAATCCACTCTGTGAAAAACATCCCTATAGGAGAGGCCCGTTTATATCAGGTATCATCTTCTGCTTCCCATAATTGAACGCATCCTGTGTATTTTCATTAGAGTTCCTAGTCCTCCTTGTTCATTGCGCAATAAAGAAAATATTGCACAACAAATAGGTAATGTTAAAGGTTCCTCTCACACGTATGTGCTAGTCGTTCCCAACTCTAGGGGACGGTGCTCATATCCTTTTCAAAGCCGAAGAGCCAGCGCTGAGGCCAATCTTAGGCCAATCACCAGGAGACTAGTCCCACCTTAAGCATGAAAGAAAGCTGGGTGACTTTGGGCCAATCAGAAGAAGATAATGACTTCTAGTCCTACCTTAAGTATGAAAGCAACTAAGCGACTTGTCTTGGGCCAATCACCAGGAGACCGTGAATTCTAGTCCCACCTTAAGCATGAAAGAAAGCTGGATGACTTTGGGCCAATCAGAAGAAGATAATGACTTCTAGTCCTACCTTAAGTATGAAAGCAACTGAGTGACTTGTCTTGGGCCAATCACCAGGAGACCGTGAATTCTAGGTCTGTCTTAGCCATAAAAGCCAGCTGAGTGACTTTGGGCTATTCACTCTCTCTCAGCTCAACTCACTTCACAGGAAAATAGGGGGAAGAAAGATTATTAGGTATGTTTGGTACCTTGAGTTACTTATCAAAATAATAAAAATGTGATAAAAATATAATAAAAATGAACAATCATCTTTACTTAGTTTCGCTGTGATCCAGTAAGGTATGTTGAGCTTTATCTTCACGTAGATAAATACATGTGGGGGAAACGTAATGACCTGTTAATAACAGAATAACAGAGTGGGAAGGGACCTCAGAGGTCTTCTAGTCCAACTCCCTACTCAGGCAGGAAACCTTGTACCATTTCAAACAAAAAATTGTGCAATCTCTTCTTAAAAACTTCCAGTGATGGAGAATTCACAACTTCTGGAGGCAAGCCGTTCCACTGATTAATTATTCTCACTGTCTGGAAATTCCTCCTTACTTCTAGGTTGCTTCTCTCCTTGATTATTTTCCATCCGTTTCTTTTTGTCCTGCCCTCAGGTACTTTGGAGAATAGCATGACCCCCTCTTCTTTGAGGAAGCCCCTTGGAACACTGCTAGTACATTTTAAATGCATGCTTTGAAATGTCTTCCTCTTGTCTACACAGGTAACAATGGTATTGGTGTCCGGGATGGAATTCCTTGAAAAGAAAAAGAAAAAGAAAGAAAAGAAAGTATATTTTCCCTACATTTGCTATCTGTTCCAGGAGGAAAGCGGATGCTGACTTTTTGGTAATTGCACAGAGGCCCAATTTCTATAGGAATATAATTTCATTCTTAGGACACAAAACTTCCTTTGTTCCCCTTATGTTTCCTGCCATACGGCACACCTATTTTGAAGGTTGCCAATGCTTCTGAATTAGAAACTCATCCTCCTACAAATTGAGATGTTTGGGTAATGGAATATGACCCTATATTTGTTTTGGACACCAGTGGTTAACAGCAACAGGACCATTAAAAGTGTGTGTGTATGTGTGCTTGAATAGACATATAAAAATGAATAGACATATAAAACATGCACACACACACGTCTATTTATTTTTATATGTATTCATTTTTATATGTCTATTCATATACAGAAACAAACACACACACACACAAACTCATGAATGCAGTAACACTCTACAACCCTTCAGGTCATCCTCTCCGTAAGGATCTTTGCCTTTTTTAACAACTCCCAGAATATCATGTTATTTGCTAACCTGGTCTAAGGCATGAAACTCTTACCTGAAATAAGCCACCAGAACATCTGAGCCATCCTTAAAAATTCTGGGGGGAAAAAGCCAAATAATTGCATGATGTAATCGATTGATCAAAATTCGGACTCTTGCCAACTGATTCGCATTTATGATGGTTGAAGTCAGTGGTGAAATCCTCCGTGGTTTGTGCCACTGGTTAATTATTATTATTATTATTATTATTATTATTATTATTATTATTATTATTATTATTATTATTATTATTATTATTTATTGAATTTTTATACCGCCCTTCTCCCGAAGGACTCAGGGCGGTGTACAGCCGGAGATAAAATACAAAATATGTACAATTAAAACAAATTAAAACATATCAAAATTACAAAAACAGCTAATAATTAAAATTAAATTTAAAATATTTAAGAATATTAATAAAACCCCAATTTAAAATCAAACTATTATGCCAGTCCCGCTTGAATAAATAAGTATGTTTTTAGCTCACGACGGAAGGTCCGAAGATCAGGCACTTGACGTAGGCCAGGGGGGAGTTCATTCCAGAGCGTCGATGCTCCCACAGAGAAGGCCCTACCCCTGGGGGCCGCCAGCCGACACTGTTTGGCGTATGCCTGCATATGCGCGGTGTGCACCAAACGGACATTGTGTGTGGAAAAAGGAGACTTAAAAAAGTAAGTAGAACAGCGAGGGGGGGAGGAATAGCTGTGCCATGCAATTCCTGCTTTCTACAAATCTAAATTGTGCGGCACAGCTGATCATCAGAAATACCGGTTCGCATGAACCGGTAGCATTTTTTTACTACCGGTTCACCCGAACCGGTGCAAACCGGTAGCATTTCACCCCTGGTTGAAGTGTCCCGGGGTCATGTGATCCCCTTTTGCATCCTTTGGACAAGCAAAATCAACGCGGAAGCCACATTCCCTTGACAGTCTTGTAATGGATTAACACCTTCAGGGATTCACTTAACGACTGTTGCAAGTAAGGTCGTAAAATGGGGCAAAAGTCACTGAACAACTCCCTTGCTTAGTAATGAAAAATTTGGGCTCAGCTGAGGTAAGTCAAAAACTACCTGTAATTCCTAGGAAATGTTTATCCTCTGAGAGAGAAGCCTCTGTTTTTCTGCCTTATTCTAAAAATAGTTGGTTTCTTTTTTTTTTTTTTTTCAGAAAGCCAGAAGGAGGAAAAATGGAAGCTTCTTGGATAAAAAGTGAAACATCTTCGAAGAAAAACAAAAAAAGTCCAGTTGCCTCTTGGAAAAAAACCCAGCTTTGGGACAACCATGACCTGGATGACTGAGAATCTCCTTAGACGAAGATGAAATTTCTTTTCCATTTCTCTTGGGGGTGTTTAAAAATTATTGTATTGGAGGAGATTGAGGTGCTACCGATAATACCATGTTCCCCGAAAATAAGACCCTGTCTTATATTTTTTTGAACCCTGAAATAAGCGCTTGGCCTTATTGCCAAACACTCAAAAGCCCAATTGGCCTTATCAAGCCAGAACGGGGAGGGGAGGGGAATCAAAATTGCTCTTTGTTGCAACTAGATAATTCTGAAGTCTGGAAGGTGGGGAGGTAGCTTGTTCTATCTGGGGTGTCTGAAGTTGGAATAGTCCAAAATATTCATCCCATAGTAGCTGGCAGATGTGAGGCCTCTGCCATCCTTCTGGATGTCTTTGGTTTTAATTAACTATTTTCCATTGCAAGCCAAGCAAGAGAATATATATACTGACCTGCCTCAAAGCTCCCTTTCTTGTTTATTTTCTCTCCAATTTATTTCTAAGCCAGATAGTCCACGTTTCATGATTACAGCAACTCCAAAAGAGGGGGTTACAAGTCACTTCGACGTGCTTTAAAAGTCAATCATTTTAGAGCGAAACTTTGAGAAACTCTTAATTGAACGGTTTTTAAAAACGCCTAACCGTACACAGCCTGGAAATTTTAACTGTACATCATCCAGAATCGCTCTGTGAGTGAAACGGGCAGCCTCTAAATTTGATATAGAAATAAATAAATTAGATGAAGCTCAGAAAGCTGAAACCCCCGACTCAAGATGGGGATATTTGTAACACCTGGAATCTCCTCCCTCGTATATTCCCTGTCCAATTCTTCTTTCCACCAACTTCAGTCACTCCAATCTCGGGAGAAAGAGTAAAAGAGACCATTTGTAGTTGAAATGTGGAGTCCTTGATGCTCTCTGAACTTGGTTGTTTCCTTGCAGATGTTTCATGACCCAACTAGGTAACATTATCAGTGACGGAGCTAGCACTGATGAGGTTGCCTGGCTTGGATAACGAAACATCTGCAAGAAAACAACCAAGCTCAGAGAACACCAAGGACCACTCAAGAGAAGTATCTGGATGGTCTGACTGAGGAAGGAAGATGGGATTCCATCAGTAGATTCCGCTCCTGAATCTACTGATTCACCTCCTGACAACAGAATCCTATCTCCAAACCTAGAAGGAAAAAAAATCAAAGGAATTCTGAGGACCCAAAAACAGTAGGTCCTACAAAAAATACGTAGTTATATTACATCTCTGAATGTTTTATGCTAAATTAGGAAAGGAATCTAAAAGCCAACTGGGAATAATAGTGTCAAAATCTGCCACCTTCAAAGAATGCCTCTTCCTTGATATCTTCTCACATGTAAAGTACCTTCTGTGTCTCGCTCCATGGATAGAATCAGAGGTGGGTTTCAGCAGGTTCTGACTAGCTCTGGAGAACTGGTAGTGGAAATTTTAAGTAGTTCGGAGAACCGGTAATAAAAATTCTGACTGGCCTCGCCCCCATCTATTCTCTGCCTCCCAAGTCCCAGCTGATCAGGAGGGAATGGGGATTTTGCAGTAACCTCCCCCTGGAGTGTGGTGGGAATGGAGATTTTACAGTATCCTTCTCCTGCCATGCCCACCAAGCCATGCCCACCAAGCCACACCCACAGAACCGGTAGTAAAAAATTTTGAAACCCACCACTGATGGCCAGTAAGGAGGATAGGGGTTCCTCCAGTTCTTGGTTAGAAACCTTTGAGTTCCAAAGATGAAACCTGAAGAGTTAACATGTTTGCTTGGCTGATTTTTTAAAAAACCATGCCAAGCCTTACAGCACTAAATAACAATGCAACAAAGATGGGATTACACAACCCAACAATTTTAATCTTCCTCTCGACCCAACTGGTACTTTATAGCTAAATTTAGGAATGTAATGGTGGACTTCTCTGGATAGCATAGCCAAAGAAATGTTTGATGCTGCCTTTAATTGTAGGATGGAACTGTTTAAGGTTTAGCGTGTGGTTCCCGAGACACGGAGTGTTTTAGGTAAACCCACACACAAGGGGGTTTACAAAACCAGATTTTGATTGTAAGATCCTGATGGATCCCAAGAGATGCTCCTTTCTTTGAGGTACAAGGCACATGTTGCAAAGCCTCCATATACTATGAAGAAGGCACTTCGTTTTAGAGTAGGCAAAGAAGAACTCCATCTTCAGTGATAGCACAAAAATGTTGTACCCAGATGATACATGGATTGATTAATGATGTACAGGAATGATGGAAGAGATGTAATTATAAAGTAAAAAAGAAATTTGAAAGGAAGATGTATGTAAATAGAAATTGGGGCTGTTTTGGATTGAATTGAAAATGGAAAGCACAAGGGAGTGGAAAAGGGGAGAGGAGTAGAGAGAGGGAAGGAAGGGAGTAGGGAGGTAAGGAGAGGAAAGAAGAAAGGGAAAAGGAGAGGAAGAAGGAAGGGGAAAGAAGAGTAGGAGAGAGGGTAAGAAAGGGAGGAAGAAGAGAGAAGAGGGGAAAGAGGAGAGGAAGTAGAAAAGGGAAGGAGAGGAGGAATGAGGAAAGTAGGAAGAGATGGAAGAAGGGAGAGAGGGAAGAGGAGAGGAAGAAGGAAGGGAGTAGGGAGGTAAGGAGAGGAAAGAAGAGTAGGAGAGAGGGTAAGAAAGGGAGGAAGAAGAGAGAAGAGGGGAAAGAGGAGAGGAAGTAGAAAAGGGAAGGAGAGGAGGAATGAGGAAAGTAGGAAGAGATGGAAGAAGGGAGAGAAGGGAAGAGGAAAAGGAAAGGTTGTATTAAAACAAAGGAAGGAAATGGTGAAAGAGCAGGCCCGGACAAGTAACTAACAAATGGAAGTTAAAAGATAAGATGAATGAATAATGATTAATGATGGATAAGAGACTGTGGATTTAAATATGTTGATGAAAAATAAAAATTAAAAACTTTTTCCCCCCCAAAAAAAGAATTCCATCTTCAAAAAGGTGGATGGGGGGAAACCCAGCTCTAGGAAACTACTGACCAATTAGCCTGGTTTCAATACCTGGGAAGATCCTGGAAAAGATAATCAAGCAACAGATCTGCAAACACCTTGAAGCAAGCAAAAGTTATAACCTGAAGCCAACCCTGAGTTTGTCAAAAAGAGACCATGCCAAATCTTATTTCATTCTTTGAGAAGGGTGACTAAATGAGTGGACCAGTGAAATGCTGTGGACATAAGTCGGTAGAGATTCCCCATCATCCAGGTCATGGTGGTTGTCCCTAAGGTGCCTTTTCTTGGGTTTTTTTTTTCCTTTTGAAGACAGTTTTGCTTCTTGGATGAGAAGCAAAACATCTTCAAAGCAAACAAAACAAGGAAGTCCAGTTGCTTCCTGAAAAAGCACCTTTCGGGAAGGGATGCTGTGGATGTAGAACACTTGGATTTCAGTAAAGCATTTGACAAAGAATAATTTATCTCCTTTCTCTAGTCTCTCTCTTCTTCCCACCCCCCTCCATGCACCCACCCAAAGGAAAAACTGTAAAGGAACCCAGAAGAAGAAGAAAAATGCAGCCAAAAAAAAAAAAAAGCTGATAAAACTCCAGAGACGGGAAGAGGTGGTGAATGCATGAAGCACCTGTTAGGGGCTCTTGCTTGATCAGCCAAGTGCTGACAGACATATGAGGAAATGGAGCTCCTCGGATGGTGTGTCGACGCCGTTGTTGTCAGCCATCGGGTGTGCAACCTTGCTTTCATCTTCAGCATCCTCAGATACCATCATCGTGTTTGAGGCTGATGGTTGAGTCCTTGAAGCTGGTGGAATAGGAAGGGAGACCGAGAGATCAAGAGAACAGTATTCTCTGTAGCTCAGAGGTCCTTGGTGGGTTGTTTTCTTGCAGATGTTTCATGACCCAACAAGGTACTCGCATCAGCTCTGAGCTTAGCTGTTGGCGGGTGGGGTTGCAGATGTTTCATCAACTCCATCACTCATGATGTTACTGGTTGGGTCATGAAACGTCTGCAAGAAAACAACCAAACTCAGAGAGCACCAAGGACCCCATAGAGAGGTATCTGCCCCTCTCCCTCTCTCTCTTGGATACATCTGGGCTCTATATCCAGTTAACACCTTCACCCGCTCTTCAGTTGCAAACTCACCTTAAAATCCCAGCTTAATACCAGCCCACCCATTCACTGGTTCAGTGACTTTGGCTTGGCCTTGACAAGAAACTCCAACAAAGTGTAGCTCCATGTGCAAAAGATCCATCTTGACGACCAGATTTTTGGACTGGTGTTCTTCAGATCTGGTAAAGATCTCTCATCTGTAGCCTACCAGGGGATAGGATGGGTATTATGGCGCACACCATAAGGAGGTTGCCCCAATGTGGACCAGGACTCAAGTCTTCGAATCCAATGTGATCAACTGAGCCATCATAATTAGAGATGCCAAGGCAGAAATAGACCTAATCAAGCGGTCCTGATGAAAAAACACATCATAATGTGCCATCAGCTGGTTCCTTCAGAACTGGAGAAGCTCCAGGACAATCAATGAGACTGAATGTGGCAGAATTAGAGGAGCTGGCATATCATCAAAGCCCATCAACAGCAATTCATTATTTTTCAGTAATGATGTATGTCTAGTTTAATGAAAAGGAGGACTAGGGGAGACATGATAGCAGTCTTCCAATATCTCAGGGGCTGCCACAAAGAAGAGGGAGTCAAGCTCTTCTCCAAAGCACCTGAAGGCAGGACAAGAAGCAATGAATGGGAACTAAACAAGGAGAGAAGCAATTTAGAACTAAGGAGAAATTTCCTGACAGTTAGAACAATTAATCAGTGGAACAATTTGTCTCCAGAAGTTGTAAATGCTCCAACACTGGAAGTTTTTAAGAAAAGATTGGATAACCATTTGTCTGAAGTGGTGTAGGATTTCCTGCCAAAGAAGGGGGTTGGACTAGAAAACCTCCAAGGGCCCTTCCAACTCTGTTATTCTATTCTATTCTATTCTATTCTATTCTATTCTCAGCCACAGGGGTAGAATGACAAAACTGTATGGTGTACAGGGTTGTGTATGTCATCATAAGGTAAGCAAAGTGAGACTGTCAGAATAATCTTTGGATGGGACACCACTAGGAAATCTCCGGTCTAAGACCTAAACTGGAAAGATGGAAAAACACCCCACCAAAATGTTTCTGAGACACATACACACACATACATACATGAAAAGCACCCTGTCCCTCAAGTCATTGCAAGTGAGCTGGTTGGAGAGAAATGACTAATCTGGCACACACAAAAAATTCATGTGGGTATTTACTAAATGCCCAACCAACCAGATCAACCAGAACTGAGTGGTGACAGTGGGCTAAGTGGGCTAATTTTTCTGGCAGGGAGGTCCGAAATGACTGCCAAGCGTTTTTTCTCTCTTTCTAGATGTCATTTGTATAAGTCTCGGCCTTCTTGCCAGTAGATAAGACCAAGAAAAGGAATTGGATTAAGGAAGTTCAGGTTTCATATTATTTGATGGACTGATTGATTTCTGTCCCATTTGTTATATAGGAGCTACAGGTGGGCTTCTTAAGGCTTCTTCCTTCTCTGTTTTTTCCCCCCACCAGACAAAATGGGATGGGGAGATTCCTACTCTAAGAAAGAAAAGAAATCTTCAAGGGAATATCAGCATAACAGAGCTGGAAGGGACCTTGGAGGTCTTCTAGTCCAACCCCCTGCTCAGGCAGGAAACCTCACACCATTTCAGACAAATGGTTGTCCAATCTCTTCTTAGAAACCTCCTGTGAATGGAGCACCCACAATTTCTGAAGGCAAGACGTTCCACTAATTGTTCTCACTGGCAGGAATTTTCTCCTTAATTCTAGGTTCCTTTTCTCCTTGGTTAGTTTCCACCCATTGCTTCTTGTCCTGCCCTCAGGTGCTTTGGAGAATAGCTTGACTCCCTCTTCTTTGAGGCAGCCCCTGAGAGATTGGAACACAGCTATCATGTTTCCCCTAGTCCTTCCTTACTAGACACGCCATGAAAACTATATTCAAGTTTGGTTAAGTTTAGAATACCAACAACAACAAGAAGAAGAAGGCGTGGTTTAAAGCAGTTAAGGATCCCTTTTGAGAGTTGCTGACCTGGCTGCTCAGTGTCTCTAACACCCCACTGGTTGAGATGGGAGGCAATCCCAGGTGGGTTTCACAGCACCTCTGAAAATCATTGGAGTTTAAAGGGTGCAGCCCTAGAAGCGAGAACCCCGGATTTAAACTGGATTTAGCCCAGGAAGAGAACAGAGGGTTGTGCACCTAATTTTGAAAAAGAAGCACCTGAAGCTGTTGGGACCTTTTGATTGTCCTTTGAGAACCTTTTTTGTGGCATTTCCTAAGGGATCTAATTCTGCAGGGTTTGAGGATGCCCTTGAGGGGCTTTCACCACCCTCAAATGCATCAGCCATCCTGCAGCCTCCTGTTCGCAAGTTGGTGCCCCAGATTTTATTCCCTAAAACTTCTGTTTAGCAAGTTCCCATTTGATCAATATTTCCATGTCTGTCTTTCTTCCTTCCTCCCTTCCTCCCTTCCTCCCTTCCTCTCCCCTCCCTCCACTTCCCTCCCTTCTCCCCTCCCCTTTTCTTTCCTTTTTTCTTTTCTTTTTCTTTCTTCCTTTCTCTCTCTCTCTCTCTCTCTCTCTCTCTCGCTCTCTTTCTTTCTTTTTCTCTCTCTTTCTTTACCTTCCCTTTCTTTCTTTCTTTCTTTCTTTCCCTTTTCTTTCTTTCTTTCTTTCTTTCTTTCTTTCCTTTCCTTTCCTTTCTTTTCCTTTCTCTGAGGTTCGGGTGGGGTCTTTGAGGCAACCACCGTTCTCGCCCTCCGAAACTGATTAGTCTGGAAATACACAGTTTAGACGAATCCAGCAGCAACAGAAATCAGGACATTTCGTGGTCTGTTTGTAATCTCATCCCCCTTTTCATTAACATAAACACAACTTTAACCCAAATATACAGGGCCACCTACCAAGTTCGTCAGGGGAATGAAGGGAGAGGAAGCCCCATCCCAGGCCTGGTGTGCCGATTGCCTGGAGCCGGGGGGGGGGGGGCTCTCTGTGTGTGTGTATGTGAGAGAGAGAGCGCGAGAGAGGAGAGAGAGAAAGAGAGAGGAGAGAGAAAGAGAGGAGCAAGAAAGAGAGAGAGAGAGAGAACAGAGAAAGAGAATAGAGAGAGAGAAAGAGAAAGACAGAGAGAGAAAGAGAAAGACAGAGAAATAAAGAAAGAAAGAAAGAAAGAAAGAGACAGAGAGAGAGAAAGAAAGAGAGGGGAGTGTGTGTGTGTGAGAGAGACAAAGAGAGAGAGAGAGGGGGGGAGAGAGAGAGAGAGAGAGAGAGAGATGGTGACAGTAGGGAAACAGGGATAAGACGGAGGGGGACAGGAGGGGGCTGGCTGGCGAGAAAGAGCCGGTGTTACACTGGCAAAGCGAGAAGGGGGATGGGCAAGGAGGGGGCTTGCCTCTCGACTTTGGACCCCCAATTGAGAGCCAAGATTTGCCACCTTCCCAAGCAGCCCGGCTTCCCCGGGACGTGGCACGTGGACCCGGCAGGCGGCGGCCAACCGCCCTTGGCCCCTTTCTGGAGGTGCCCCTTGAGACGAAGGACAGAGCGGCCGCAGAGCGCTCAGGAGCAGCAGGAGCCGACCTAGGCTGATTTGCGCTCCCGGAACGCCCAGGCGACGCCCAGCCGCGCGACGTGGAAGGCCCTGGGGGAGCCGAGGCCGCTTCAGGCGCTCTGGGACCTCTTAACGCCTCGGTGTTTTTTTGGTGGGGGAGCTTTGCGTGGCCTCTCTTTAGAAAGTAAACACGGGGTGGGGGGCTGCTTCATGATAAAAAGACAATTTTGCCTTCCTTCCTGAGAAAAAGCTCTCTCAGCTCCGTGGGGCAGCGAAGGCGTCCGTCTAGGAAAGGCAGGATCTTAGTTGATTTGCAATCCAGGCTAGGCGGCCCAAGGTGGCCTGACCCGGCTCCCTATTGCTACCAACCTGCCTTCCATTGAGGACCTGTATACTGCAGGAGTCAAAAAGAGGGCTGGGAAAATATCTACAGATCCCTCACATCCAGGACATAAACTGTTTCAACCCCTACCCTCAAAACGACGCTACAGAGCATTGCACACCAGAACAACTAGACACAAGAACAGTTTTTTCCCCCCGAACGCCATCACTCTGTTAAACAAATAATTCCCTCCAGACTGTCAAACTATTCACTAAGTCTGCACTACTACTAATCTTCTCATCATTCCTATCACCCACCTCCTTCCACTTATGACTGTATGACTGTAACCTTGTGGCTTGTATCCTTACGATTTATATTGACTGTTTCCTAATATGGGTTGATTGCTTATTTGTACCCTATGACTATCATTAAGTGTTGTACCTTATGATTCTTGATGATCTTTTCTTTTATATATACTGAGAGCATCTGCACCAAGACAAATTCCTCGTATGTCCAATCACGCTTGGCCAATAAAAATTCTATTCTATTCTATTCTATTCTATTCTATTCTATTCTATTCTATTCTATTCTATTCCCAAATATGCCATTGGCGTTATTCACAGGTAGACTCTCTCTGGATAGGGAGGTTCTAGCAGGCCAAGAGCCACCGGAGGGCCCTCTCCATCCCTTGGTTTTGGCCAAAGAGCCTCGGCTCGTTTTTTCAAAGGCTTCCGGGGCCCATCCCGCCTAGCAACCAAACCCCCGTTGGGCCAATAACTATGCAGGAATATTGTCTTCCCAGCGTCCATTCTCTGTGCGTTGGGACACGGGGGGGGGGCAGAGGGGGCGGGGCTGCGCGCGCCCGCACACAGATTGATTGATTGGTTGATTGATTGTGAAATTTATTCATTCATTTATGAAATATATTTATTTATTACATTTATATGTCTGTCATCCGGCTGTCAGACCGCTCTGGGCTGCTTAGGACAGGATAAAGCAATATTTATAAAAGCTTAAAACAGTAAGAGATCAACGTGGCTGGGATTCTTAAGGGCCGGTAAGTCAATTCCGCTCACAGTCAGGATATTCGAGGCAGGTTGCTTCAACCTCTGCCCCCCCCCACAAAGGTCTCCTCCCGCCCCAAGAAAATCCCGATTCATAATCCACGGTTTTGCGACCACCCTTACTTCCCTTGCCCGTAAAGAGTCGAGGAAAGGCGAAAGGCGCGCCTCTCTGAATTGGGGCCCAACGGGCGAAGCGCAGGGGTTTCCCTTCCATCTCCCCCTCCCCAGCGGGTGAGGGACGCGACCTTTCCTCCCTTCCCTCTCCGCCTGCCCAAGTCTCCTGGGGTCTGGGTACCCCGCTCAGGTCGTAAATCTTCTGCTGCGAGGGCAGCCTTACAAGAGCGACTTCAGCTTGTGAGCAAAAGGGGGTTCTCTTTTATTTCGGGGCGAAGCCGTTTCTTCCGCAGGCGCCCTCACAACAACTAGTGGAGGGTCTCCCTCTCCTAGTGCTTTCTCCCTCTGGCCCTTCTAGCTCCCACTTGTCAATCCAGAGGACCCGGGTTCAAATGTTGGTATTTTGGTGGGAGGAGGCGGCGAAGTCCTCTGTCTCCCTTACAGGAAATCGTAGGACTTCAGGTTCCATCAACATTAACAAGCACGATGGAACTTGGATCCATCTCTTGGAGGAATGAGTGGTTCTACGCTGCTGGGAACGATTTGTAATTCCGTTAAAACCGCGCCAGATTTTAAGAGAAAGACGGGGTACCTATAGCAGGACTGGAAAAGAAAGTCAACATTCAGTGAACCTCAAACTAGTTGGGGTCGCTCCGCGATTGGGAGTCTGATGGGACCTTTTCAGATGAAGACACTGGCTTCACCCGTCTAATAAAATTTCGTATCTGCCGAAGCGAGCTGTAACTCACAAAAGCTTCTGCCTTTTAATTAAAATATATTTAATGAAAGGGTCAGCCAGACTTTTACGAGCTAGCTAACGGGGCTCTCCTGCCACACCGCCTTCTCTGTCGCATCTTTCCATCCCAGAAAACAAAGTTCACACAACCCCGGATGGATGAGTTATACTTGACAAATGTATCTTTTCTTTTATGTACACTTAGAGCCTATGCACCGAAGACAAATTCCTTGTGTGTCCAATCACATTTGGCCAATAAAAATTCTCTTCTCTTCTCTTCTCTTCTCTTTGTTCCAACCTCAACTGCAGTGTTTGTGGCCGGTGCGTTGCGCTGCTTAGTTGACCCATAAAATAGGTTAACTCGGGAACTAAACCAGGGACATCCAAACTAGCAGCTTTAAGACTGGTGGGCTTCAACTCCCAGAATTCCCCAGCCAGCATCATCCCTCCCCCATCTTTTTAGACAGGCTAATTCACAGACCGCAGCAGCAGCAGCAACGGCTCGAGCCTCAAACTCCTCTTCCTAAACTCTGCGAGAGATCCCGGAAAAATTTGCTTTTGGGGGAAAACGCGATCCTGAAGCCTTGCGCGCTCGGGGTCTCGCTAATCTGTGGGGAACAGTTCCTAACGGCTGTCGCTTATTTCCCGAGTTAAATAGAACTTGCTCGCGGTTTCCTGGAGGGTGACGACCCCCACCTCCTTACCACTACTATCCCGACGGATTAAATGCAAGTTTTGGGTTTGTTTGTTTGTTTGCTTGCTTGCTCGCTTTTAGGGAGTGAATCAGGAGACGAGGTCAGCCCGGCGCTGCCAATCTCCCTGGTGCCCGTCCGCTCCTGCGCAAACGAAGGAGGAAAAATAACTACTTGCGCTCCCCCCGCCCCGTGACTCTCCCCCACCCCGCCGGCCCTTCTACAGCTCCCTCGCGCCACGCAGCACCCGCCCGTGTCCGGATTGGCGCGTGGGTTTGTTTTCTGATTCTCCTCCGCCTCTTTGCAATACCTGGGCGGCCGCCCATCCGACACGCGTTTTCCTCCGCGGCTCCCACGAGGCCCCCAAAGCGGGCGACAGAAGTTGGCGTTGGATTGGAGACTGCCTTCCACACGACAAAATCCCTTCCCCCCCCCCCCACGCCGCCCTTCTATTGTTAGAGGGAGAGGAGGAGAAGGGTGAGGGGCGTGAAACACAACCGGCGTGATTATTGTTTTGGTTTTGGAAAAGCAATTCCCACCCACCGTCTTTGGACGGCTGGGCGCGATTCTCAACTTGAGATCCGAGAATGTGCGCGGGTTACAGGATGCGAAGCTTTAGCTGCGCCCTGGAAAGGGGTTTTTTTTTGTTTGTTTTTTGCCCCACGGAAGCCGTGAAATGCCTTTTCCGCCTCGGTCAGCGATCGATTTCGCTTTCACACGTGCACGGCGCTGTCCAAAGCTTCCCAGCCTTGGCTTATAACCGCCTGGCTCTGTTTAATTCAGGGTTGGAAATCAAAGCGGGCTCCACCCTCCGAAGCGATTCTTCCAAACACCGTTTCTATCTTGGAGGCGTGGATGAATAAATAGATCGAGTCTGGGATCAAATCTACCGAATAATTAATTCTCACGCCATAAGAGCCAAAGTTGGCCTATCACTCGTATAACCAGGGTTATTCGTTAACTACGGTTTGTCAAAGAAGTCTAAGCGAGAACCGCAGCTAAGCCAAAACAAATCGAAACCAGCAAGATATCTGGAGTAGACCAGCGACTGACTCCGAATTAAAGAATACAGGTTCCTGATTAATGAGGAGTTAATTAGAATTAAGGATTCTAGATTAACGCAAGAGGACTAGTCCCGTTTATGATGGGAAATGGACTCTAGGTCGCTGATCCCAGGTGATTGAATGACGGATCCGAAATTTAATAGTGTAGCCTTGTAAATAACCTGTTTACTCCAATGTAAAACCCAATTGATTTGACTGGGGCCAGCTCCCAATTCAGCATATATGCAAACACACACACACACTTTTGTAGGGGGAAACGAGTTACTTCTGAACAGCCAAATACAGAGGGGGTTTGGTGAAGCGGTTTATAAATGATACATAAACATCGTACATACATAAACCATTAACGGTTTATAAATGATACATAAACATCTATACATATCAGCAAACACACGGATATCTCTCAAACCAGGAGTGAAATCCAGCAGGTTCTGACAGGTTCTGGAGAACCGGTAGCGGAAATTTTGAGTAGTTCTGAGAACCGGTAGCCGAAATTTTGAGGAGTTTGGAGAACTGGCAAAGGCCACCTCTAGCTGGTCCCAGAGTGGGGTAGGAATGGAGATTTTTCAGTCCCCTTCCCTTCAGCCCACCAAGCCACGCCCAAGGAACCGGTAGTAAAAATATTTGGATTTCACCCCTGCCTCAAACTGTCTGGATTCAGCGATCTGGGGATTCGGGAGACGGAGGATTAGGATTTTGACTCTCACACGGACCTCTTCTGAATCCAGTTATTCATTTTTAGAAATCTGAAATTAACTGCCCATTCTTTTGAATCATTCCACCCCCCATTTTGAACCTCCAGGAAAAGACTTGGGGCAGGTGGGCAGTGTAGCCACCTCTCCAGGTGATTCCTGCCTGTTTCCCTCCCGCTTCCCAGAAGAGTGGCTTTCCCAGGTGCGATTTCCGCCTGACAAGGCGGAGGAGGGTCTACTTTCTCTTGGAAACACACCCAGAAAGCAGGAAACTCAAAAGTGGGGATTGCAGAGTCGAAGCGCTCCCTCGCTGCAATTTAAAGGACCGAAAGATTTAACGACCTTCTCCAATCTGTCGCCTTTCCGGTTTTGCAAAGGCGGGCCCTGTGAGGGGTAGCTGGGGAGAATGGGCCTTGTAGTGGAACGCTTTTGGCTAATTGCTGAGTTAAAAGATCCGCCGAGTTCCCGGGGCAAGACATATTTGAGAGAGGGCTGTGAAATGGGAAGGGGACCTCGTCTTGTTGTAGCAGAGATGCGCCTCAAGTCCCTTCCCAAGTGACAGAGTTAAGTAACAGTAACAGAGTTGGGTGAGCTCCCGTTACTTGTCCCAGCTTCTGCCAACCTAGCAGTTTCGAAAGCACATAAAAATGCAAGTAGAAAAAATAGGGACCACCTTTGGTGGGAAGGTAACAGCGTTCCGTGCGCCTTTGGCGTTGAGTCATGCCTGCCACATGACCACGGAGACGTCTTGGGACAGCGCTGGCTCTTCGGTTTTGAAACGGAGATGAGCACCGCCCACCTAGAGTCGGGAACGACTAGCACGCATGTGCGAGGGGAACCTTTATCTTTACCTTAACAGAGTTGGAAGGGACCTTGGAGGTCACCTAGCCCAACCCTCTGCTCATGCAAGAGATCTATACTAGGGATTCGAACCGCCAAACTGCCGACCTTTCTGATCGACAAGCTCAGCCACTGAGCCACCTGGTCAGTTGGTGGCATAACGAGAGCTGCGTTCTCACAACCCACTGAATCCCAATCTCGCCCTTTCCCTTCAGATTCTGGCGCTGTGGGTACTCCGTTGTGAGGACTAGGCTGTCTTTTCACGCATCACGTCCAGGCACAACTCTGAATTCATGCAAGTAAACCAGGATGTAATTCATCCCGAAACAGCATCGTGTGAATGGAGCTACTGCTATAAACTTGATGGGCCGGTGGGCTAAGACTGCTGCCTTGCCATTAAACACTCTAAAGACGCTTTCCTTCACTTCTTCCCCGATTCTCAAGAGATTTCCCGGAGTTTTCCTTCTTGTGCGTCTAATCACATTTGGCCAAACGAAGCATTCGATTCAATTCAATCCCAAGAGGGTTTTAAGCATTCTGGATCTGAACTTGGCTAATGGGGCCTGGAGCAAACGAAGAACGAACCTGGTTTGAGCAAGCAAACGACAATAATAAGGACGGAGACAAATTCCTTGAGCGCCCAAACCTCACTCGGCCAATAAAGAATATTCTATTTTACTCTATTCTAATGTCTAGAATAGGCTCAGCCGGGAGAAAGCAGGACCGCTCATTTTATCTTCTTCTTGAAGTCACGGTGGCAGTTTTCAATCTATTTGTCTCTCCTCCTCTGCCCTTCGCCTGCTGCCCCTCCCCCCCACCCCCACCCCCGCCTTTCAAAAAGAAGGTAAACAGGGCCGGAATGCTGTCATTAGCTTGAAAACCGGAGAAAGTCACCTCCGCCTTCGGAAAACTCCCAGCCGTTAATATAATTGCAGTTTCTAAAACGGGAGACGGGTCAATATTATGCCGCTGAAAAGCGGCCTTTTCCGTCCTAAGAAGGGCCCTCCGGAGCCTTACTCAGAGGAGTGGGGGGGAGGGGAAGCGGCAAATGCAGCTGGGCTTACTTTCCTGGGACACACATACACTGTCACCGCCCTCCATTAAAGACCACAAAATTTAGGTCTATGTTGGGGTAAAAACTTGAATACCAAAGGAAGAAATTATCTAAGTCTATCACCAATTTTTGGATTTAATTATTCTTTCGACCACATTTACTTACTTACTTCCTCCCTCTCTCCCCCCCTCTCTGTTTTTCCTTCCTTCCTCCCTCCCTCCCTCCCTTTCTTTCCAAAAAAAAAAAAAGCAAAACACACACTTACACACACAGCTATACACACACACATACAAACACGCTTTAAGATGAGCACTGCCCCCTCCTTATCGCCACCGCAACCCAGCTTGTTTTATTAACCAGAAGTTTTTAGCCCTTCTTCTTCCCCGTTTTACCAAAATGAAGAGGGGGGAAAAAAGCAGGAAAAACAATTGTGACTTTTCCTAAAGCTGGGAAGTGCCGCGTTTTTTTCCTCCCATCCCTTCTCGTTTTCCTTTTCCCAAGAGTGGCCGGAGCTGCCCTTCCCCTCCCAAAAATAGAATAGAATAGAATAGAATAGAATAGAATAGAATAGAATAGAATAGAATAGAATAGAATAGAATAGAATAGAATTCTTTATTGGCCAAGTGTGATTGGACACACAAGGAATTTGTCTTTGGTGCATATGCTCTCAGTGTACATAAAAGAAAAGATACCTTCATCAAGAATCATAAGGTACAACACTTAATTCTAACGCAAAACCTACACTCTGCCTCCGCCCCGCCCCACTGTTCCCCATCAAGTCATCTAATCCCGTAGGCTTTGACGGTCTATTTCGGATATTTTCAACATCGATCCGTTTATTATTCTATGGTTGCATTTCAGGATGGTTCCACCGCGGAGCACTCTGCCTATGCTCAAAAACTCTCTTGCCGCGGCTTGAGTTTTTCAGACCGGTAGAGGCGGGTGGCGAGGCCTCGGTTATTTCAGCCACTATGAGGGGGGTTAGATTTCATGAATAGAATAGAATAGAATGACCTCTGAAGTCCCAGTTCTGTCTACGTTTTAAATATCCTTTAAAATATCTCCAGGAATTTCAGGAAAGAATTAAAGTGCTTTCAAAACCCGTCCAGGTATTGCCTGTTTTTAGACCGAAGATGGATCCAATCGGAGGGGGCAGTGGGCAGTTTTTCTCAAGCAGCATCGGACGGTCCGCTAACGTTTAATTTTTGGCTGATGAATCGACGGATTCGTTTTAAGGATGAGTGACTGATTCTCTCAGCTTCTTTCCTAGCTCGTCTCCCCCCCCCCCCCACCTATTTAGAATCCTTGTATTTCTCGGAAAAGATTACACTTGGGAGGAATGGGACGAAGGATCGCCTTCGATTCGACTTTGAACCACCTCACCTGCCCAGCCAGGATCAATTTTGGACACCTGGCATTTTACCAACTTTACCTGGCTGGACGTTTTTTTTAAGAGCCCCGCTTTTAAGAGCCCCGCAAAAGAGTTCAGACACTGTTACTTAGCAGGCTAAAAGTTCCTTCCTTCCTTTCTTCCTTCCTTCCTTCCTTCCTTCCTTCCATCCATCCATCAATAATAGTATGGATAGAGTAATAGGCTCAACTCCTATCTCCGTCTCTCTCTCTCCCCTCCCCCACTTTTAAAAATTAAAGTAGAGGCGGAGACTCATTCGGGAGATAATTCGAAACGGTTTTCTTTTTCCTGCCTTGTGCAGTAATTGTTCAGCGCCAAATAAAATAAAAACAACCTAACAGCAGATGCTAGGTTTCTAAAATCCTCTCTTTTTACCCTTGTTCGCAACAGCTCCAAATTCTTCAAAATTATGCTCTAGTCTAGGTTCGTTCATTTATCTGATCTGCAACCTCCCCAATCAAATCTCAGTAGAGATTTATAGCCAGATTTTTTTTAAAAAAAATATATCATCATAGGATTGCCGCTTATCTCCGTTTAATATTATTGTAGAAACTCACGTGTGCTTTCCAAAGGCGAGGTATATCATAAGGGGGGGGAGTGGGGGGCTTATATACATCTTTAACGATTTTAAAATAGTATTTTAAATATGCTTATTGCATATTTTAAAAAGCTCCTTTTTAAAGGACGGCTATCCTGGATATTCCAATTACACGGGTTTTGGAAAAGGAAATTAGAATTGTTTTGCCAATCATCTCGTGGCTCCAAATTCAGGAAAGTTTGAACTGAAGTCGTAATACCGAAGGTGAAGGAAAAGCAACGCCGGTAACAACGGTCTGTAGAGATTCTCAGCCCTCCAGGTCATGGTTGTCCCGGTGAATAGCGCAGGCTGGTAAAGCCTGTTATTAAGAACACAAAGCCTGCAATTACTGCAGGTTCAAGCCCGGCCCAAGGTTGACTCAGCCTTCCATCCTTTATAAGGTAGGTAAAATGAGGACCCAGATTGTTGGGGGGGCAATAAGTTGACTTTGTAAAAAATATACAAATAGAATGAGACTATTGCCTTATACACTGTAAGCCGCCCTGAGTCTTCGGAGAAGGGCGGGATATAAATGTAAACAAAACAAAACAAACAAACAAAACAAAGGTGCTTTTTCAGGAGGCAATTTGGACTTCCTTTCTTTTCTTTTCTTTTCTTTTTTTCTTTGAAGAAGTTTCGCTTCTCAGCCAAGAAGCTTCTTCAGCTCTGACGGGGTAGTGAAGAACGGAAGGATTTATGGAAGGGAAAAAGAAACAACTGACTCCAGTTGCCTCCTGAAAAAAAGCACCTTTGGGATTTGAGAAGTAAATCTGCACGTGGCTGGGAAAGGTCCAATTTTCTTTCGAGAGGCAGAAATAGAGCTGGAAAGGATGGGCGGAACTGTGATTTTTGGATTATTGTTGTTAAGATTATTCCAACGGGTCCGTCGTGGATAACAAGGAATATAATAAATACATAACAAAGAATAAACAGAGGTGAGTCTCATTTTGTTCAGTGCCAACACTGAGTGGGTGCCCTCAGTTGCGCATTTATCTTCCAAAAGAAATTCCGCAAAAAAAAAAAAGATTGTCTTGGAATAGCCCACAGGCGTCCACTGGATTACACACACACACACACACACACACACGCACACAGCCCCGGCACAACCTCCCTTTGCAGGAGCAGCGTTAGTTGCTACTATAAAGAAGAATACGGTAAAATGAGTTGGAGTCTATTCTGACTCAAGACCCATAGAGTCCAATTCCCTCCCTAGAGATTTCTGGCATCCCCCAACCGTCCCAGACATCTTCCACCGTTTGTTTCATTGCTATTGTTTCCACTTAGTGACGGCAGGGGAGGGGGCGTTAGAAGGTGTGGAAACCAAGGGGGGGGGGAGGAAGGAATGTCCTTAATTCCTTTAGGTGTGGACACAAGATGGGTGCATTTTATTTATAAACAGTTCCCCCCCACCCCGCCATTCTTGAAGGAACGCCGAATTGTCCGAAAGATTCCAGAAGTTCACACGTTTCTGAGCTGGCCAATTCTAGGCTCTGTCAGACTTGGCAGAAAGCAAGCTGGATAAAGAAATTTAGCTTCTTTTTCTTAATATTGCAGTTTTCCTTCCTTTCCTTTCTTCCTTTCCCCCCCTCTCTTCTTTCCTCCTTTCCTTTTTTCCTTTATTTTCCTTTGCTTTCTTCTCTTCCTTTTCCCTTCCCTTTTTTCCTCCTTTCCTTTCCTTCCCTTTCCTTCCCTTTCCCTTCTTTTTCTCCTGCGGCTGACATTTTCCATTTCAGGTTTTTAAAACGCGGCTTTTTCTTCCGCGCTTAAGAGGCCGACAGCCCGTTTCTGGCTGGAGCTGTTTCTCTCCCTCAAGCCGAACCTGCCTCTTTTACCGAATTTCGCCTTTAACCGGCTATTCGGGGGGCGGCAGAAAAGGCGGGTCGACCCTTTCAGCCGCCGGTGCTTCCTCGGAGGGTTGGGCCGGGCTACAGAGCGCCTTTCCATCCGCGGGGGTTACAGCTGTTGCTTCGTTTGCCTGGATAGCGCCGGACACCGGCCCTCGGCCCTGAGCTTCCTTCCCAGCCCAGACTGGGTGGTGGGGGGGGGGGAAGGGGAAGAAGCAGGAATCGGGTCGGTTGCTGAAAAGCCGATCCCCTAGCAATTCAGGGAAGCCAGTCTGAATGTGTGCCCCTTCCCTTCCCCAGAGAGTCGGTTATCTCGTCTCGGGCCCTGAATTCAGCCCCAGTTCAGCCAAGCTTCTCCCGGCTTCCCCCATCGAACGCAGCGGCTTTTGCTTCCAGGAATGTCAAGACCATCCCAGCCGATTTGTATCCCCTCCAAAAAATCCCCCCCTCGCCCGCCGCTACCGCCGAAAGATCTTCCAGCAGGCCGGATAAGCCGGCTTCTTCCCGACTTGGGAAGACTCGGGGGCCAAAGGGGTGCGGGAGGGATCGTCAGGATTCCCCCCCCCCCCCGGTTTAATGCAACCGTTGTTTCCCCCCCCCCCAGTGATCTTTGGCCCGCTGGCTGGGTGGAGGGCTGCTTGGAAAGACCTCTGGCACAGACACCCACCCTGCGCGCGCCTTCTCCCCTTCCCCCTCTCCCCCGAAGCCAGATTCCAATGTAAGCCCCGGGAGCTGGAAGGAGATAAAGCCGGCCAGCCCACACACACGGTGAGGGAGGGGGAAAACTGGGGTAGGGATCGGTCCAGAGAACCCCCTTGCCTTCCCCCCTCTCGCCCTCCCCCCTCCGCCGCTCTAGCAACCTCCCCCCCCTTTCCCCCCCCCCCGGGATGAAATAGAGGTTTGGGATTCAGCCAACAACCGGGCGAAGCATTCCGGGTCTGATAACCCCTTAATCAGGGATAGAACTACCTGCCAGCGTGTGTGCGGGGGAGGGAGGGGGAAGAAAGGGAGCGCGGGGAGGGCGGCGTCGGGGGAGAGATTTGTTTTCGGAGGAGCGGGTTTGAGATGGGCGAAAGAATCCCTCTCCCCACTCCGCCCTTCCGCCTCCTTTCCATCGATTTTTTAACATGTCTGGTCTCTTTTCAAATTTTATATGATGGTTTTGATGATTCTCATATTTTATTGTACACCGCCTTCTGCGAGGGAGATGGGCGGTTCTTAAATGGGATAAATAAATAAGCAAATGGGTTTGTTTGTTTTTGTTTGTTTTTTTAAAAAAAATACCTCTCCTTTTTTACCACCTTGTAATCCCTTAATTCGAAGTAGAAATAAGCAAGTAAATGAAATGCTCTCGCGCCGCAGGTTCTAACCTACACACACACCAGCGTCAAAATCAAACTGAGCAACGGGCAACCTCGCTAACAAAACAAAACACCACCGCTCTTGCTCGCTCTCTCTCTCTCTCTCTCTCTCTCTCTCTCTCTCTCTCTCTCTCACACACACACACACACACACACACACACACACACACACACACACAGCGGCTGGATCCATTCGGGACTGTTCCGAATCTATTTCGAACAAGCGATTCGATTCGGCAGAAGGGATGGAAATTGGGATTTCCCAATCGATTCGGGAACCATAAATTTTATCAATCCGGGTTATGTCCGGTCCGAAAAGCGTGAAGGGATTGTCCTGTTTGATTCCGGGTAGTTGCTTTGATTGGAAGAAGACCCATTTGGGAAAATAAATTTTAAGTCACCTCTTGACTGATCTCATTTGGATCCCGTCCCTCGGTCACCTAGGCCTCTGATTGGTTCTTACAGGATTCCTCGAATGGGCTGGAGGAAGATGAGGTAGTAAGGGGCTTGCAGGAGCTGGCACCCCGGTTTGGCCAAAATAGAATAGAATAGAATAGAATAGAATAGAATAGAATAGAATAGAATAGAATTTTTTATTGGCCAAGTGTGATTGGACACAGAAGGAATTTGTCTTGGTGCATATGCTCTCAGTGTACATAAAAGAAAAGATACCTTTATCAAGGTGCAACACGTACAACACTTAATGATATAGGTTACAAATAAGCAATCAGAAAACAATATCTGTATAAATCGTAAGGATACAAGCAACAAAGTTACAGTCATACAATCATAAGTGGAAGGAGATAGGTGATGGGAACGATGAGAAGATTAATAGTAGTGCAGACTTAGTAACTAGTTTGACAGTATTGAGGGAATTATTTGTTTAGCAGAGTGAGGGAAAAAACTCTCCTTGTTTCTAGTTGTTTTGGTATGCAATGCTTTGTAGCTTCGTTTTGAGGGTAGGAGTTGAAACAGTTTATGTCCAGGATGTGAGGGGTCTGTAAATATTTCCACAGAGAAGAGCTTACCTTGGATTTGGGGGTGAGGGGTGTTTTGGGAGTGAGTGTTTTTCCGAGGCCCTCCCGGATCTTCCCTTCAAACCTAGGGCTATTAACACCCCCTGACGTCTCCTGGATTCTCGGACCTGGAGATCCCATGGTCAATTTCCAGGTCAGATACACTCGACCTGCATCCAGCAATTCACCAAGAGATGCGGAAGGAAAAAAAAATACGGTGGAGAGATCATTTCAGTGGGTTTTCTGTATTTGTGTAAACCCAAGATAATGACCTTCTTGACCTTCATTTCTCTGCCTGAACCTGGCCGCTGGGCTTGGCTGCCATCCAGCGATTGCATTTCTAATCAATCTGGATCTATCTGCAAAATACCTTCGAGTTTGCACCAACTTTCAGGTCTTGGGATGGTCTAAAGCAGGGGTCTCCAACCTTGTCAACTTTAAGCCTGGAGGACTTCAACTCCCAGAATTCCCCCAGGCTTAAAGTTGCCAAGGTTGGAGACCTCTGGTCTAAAGGACTTCATCAGCTTACTTGAAGAGCTATGCCAGCAAAGGATTCTGGGAATCGTAGTTCCCACGCACCTCGTGAGCATAAAGTTAGAAAGAACTGATACCTGCTATCCTGAAGCATTAGGATGAGGTGCCCTAAATCAAACAAAAATAAGAACTGATTAGCCAGTGGTTAACCAACTCTACTTTGTTCATTAACTGGGCATTTAGTTCCACTCCCCTTCCCTCCCTTCCTTTCACATCCACGTGTATCCATCAATATGTAATTACATGCATGAAATTGGTGTGTTCCTGTGTAGGCCCACAAATGTCTTTGTTATGTATGAATTTACCCAGACAAAAAAAAGTTGGGTTCCATCAGAGTCACTCTTGCGGGAGGAGGCAGTTGGGAACTCTAGTGTAATACAAAATTCAAAAAATGTGTGGATCGATTTTTTTTTTTTAAAAAGGAATCTTCAAATGTATATGAGGCTGACTCAAAAGACAGGTTTTTAAGGTAGGTCACCTCTGAGAATACAACAGCCACAAATTCCTGGCAGAAAAGCAGCTGACAAGACTGACCCAAGATTGAGAAGGCTGAGATTATGACAGATGAAGTTTAAAAAAACCAATGCCTATGATGGATGGAGATTCTCCATCTTCCAAGTCAGCGATCCGCAGAAACATTATTTGCATTTTTAATATTGCACTTGTCTTTTTAAAAAATGCATATTAGTGGTCCGCAGGATTTAAAATTATGAATTTAGTGGTCCCTAAAGTCTGAAAGGTTGGTGACCCCTGTTCCAGGTCATGGTTGTCTCAAGGATGCTCTTCCAAAAAGCAACTGGATTTACTTTTTTTTTTCCCTTGAAAACTAAAAAGAGAAATATTGTTTTCCTTAAAACCATGAATGTGAAAAATAAGAAGAGAGCTATCTTCA